>NW_022204057.1:0-99378 GCF_007655135.1 Punica granatum
TACCTTTCTTTCTTCATATCACATAAAAATGAACTTACTTTTCAGGAGATCGATTCCCCTGTGAATGATTGTCTTTCTTGATAATTCTCGAGAAAGTGATATGCCCGAAACAAAAGAATCCCTGGTGATTACAATTTATTCTGCACAATAGTATCGATTATTACTTGTCGCAAATATTAGTGAGATCTATTGATGCTGCCGTAAGAAAAATTTCATAAGAATTCATTCACATAAGCTCCTTTGAATTACCTGTTTCTTTATCCCATTACTCAGGAGATCAAAAACCTCTTCTGACAAAGGATACAAGATTGCATATTCCTCTATTGTGTCTAATTACATCAAACTCACAAAGTATATAACTAACAAAGAGACACCAACAAAAGAACTCGTTTACGAGTCAAAATATTTCGATGGCCTAATTTAATCTTTATTTTATAGGTACTGCATTTATTAATCTAAATTGTAATTGTTTGGGGTATTATAAATTTCTTAAATAAAATAAAATTTTAATCAAATCAAAACATAGCTTGAACAAATGTGAGCTGACTTGAGGTGGTTTAGCACCTCTTCCCTTTAAGTAAGGCCATAATTTTGAGTTTTCAGAATGGAAAAAATTCACGATTGAGAGAGTTTTACTCCTTAGTGAGCGATCCGGTTCAAACAATAATTAACCTAAGCCAATTGAGCTTCCAGATATCTAGTATTCCACTTTAAAGAAAAAGGACCATAAATTATACGATTTTCGAGAACTTAAAATAAATTGAAAACAGATTTCCTTCAACTCGTAAGTTTATAGCTTACTTTAGGTAATACCTTTGAAAGTTGGTTTCTGGTTATTGAAATTGGTCATTAGTTCTCCATTTTTCTTTTAGTGTGCACCACCCGATATTTGGACGCCCAATGGATCTCTAGTTTTAAATGGGACAGCTCAACAGTCTGTGACCATGATGAAGTTATTTTAACTTCAAAATTTTAAAAAAAATGGGCAAACAGAAAGTTGAAATCTTCGATGGGATTGACCTTTCTCTTGTCTTGATTCCTCATCTCATCAAGTAGATGACAACAAAGAACCTTGGAGATGAAAGGAGATCATAGATTTCTTCGTTTAACAATGATATCAAATTGATCGTAACAGTATGAAATGCATCATATTTCGTAGAAACGAAGATAAGAGTTGATGATTACATATCGGACATACTTTACAAGTCCACGCAATATCAATATCGTAGATACACACTTCATCACATAGATAAATGAACCACACTGGGCAACTGTACACATACTAGACAAAGGTTCAAGCGTCCAACCAGGAAATGTCCATCCACCCCCAGTCATCGCTGTCCTGGGGAACTCCCAGGGCCTCCCATACAGCGCGGGATGCATCGACAATATTGTTAGCACATGGAGGCTGATAGTCGTGGTCGTCATCACATCCCATGGTGGAGTCACATTCGTCCACCACCATAGCTGTCACGCTCCTCCCATTCCCATTTATGGTAATGTTACGATGGCACCTACTTCTGTGGTTGAACCACCCCGTTGACAGAGCCACAATCGGGATGTCATCAGAGTGGTACTGGTTATCGCATTCTGACGGGCCTCCCCCGTCCTTGCCCTTCTCAAAGCTGTTGATGGTTAGAGTGGCCTCGGTGTTACCCGAGACTGTCGGCGAGCACTTGTAGACTGGGTACATTTTCCCTTCCTTGCAGCAATCCGAGTCATTTCCCGTGTTGCATTGCCCTGGAGGAGCTTCTTGCCCCTGATTTGGCCACTGGGACGGCAGCTCTGAGCTTCAGAGCCTGGCCACTGGGTGGCCACAAGGATGAGAAGCATGACACACAGAAGTTTTAAGCTAAGACTCGTCATTTTCTTTTTCAGTCGGATTTGTTGAGCCAATTTTCCAAGTCTGTGGTGCAGCAAGATGCCGGGTTGGGCGGTGTTGTATAAGGACTGTTTAATAATGCTGTGCCAGATTAGGACTCCAATTCCAAACAGGGAATTGACTACTACCATGTTGTCTGTGACAGAAGGGGGCATTATTTGGCAGAACAGTGTTCAACAATAGCGAAGCGACCCAGTTGCAAAGGCAGTGCCTTTTTACAAACCCGAGTGCAGCCGTTGTCTAACTATATCGAGTGCGACCTCTTGTTTGGACTTAAGTCCTTCGATGCGAAGACTGTTGTCTTGTGTTGTTTTCATCTGATTGCCTTATCGGAAACTTGCAGCTTCACTT
Source organism: Punica granatum (assembly GCF_007655135.1). NCBI lineage: Eukaryota > Viridiplantae > Streptophyta > Magnoliopsida > Myrtales > Lythraceae > Punica > Punica granatum. Next base: position 2,234 of record NW_022204057.1, read on the forward strand.
AGCACATCATTGGTGGGGTCTCCAACTTTTATTGTACGCACCCTTTTAGATTTTAATTTGTTGCTTTCTGTCATGTTACAATGAACTTGGGAGGATCTTGTGGCCTGCAAACCTTGTCTCTTTGTCATCAATAGCTGCAAGGTGGACTCGGTTTCTCAGATAACAAAGATTGATGGCTGCTTGCAGAAATGTTGTAGCTCATTCAATTGAAAATGAAAAGAACAGAACAATATCGCAGGTTTGATATAATTTCGATGGACTTATTAGTACAATACAAATTCATGGAAACGTTTTAAAAAAATCGTTTTTCCATCCCCACTGTTAAAAAAATCGTTTTTTTTTTATCCTTTAATTTTATATTTCAGGGGTAATGGTTCTTGTGAGGGGACCGTTGGTTAGGACTGTGCAGTTTATTTGGATACCGTCTCAACCACTTTTTTTGGAAATTCTGTTTCCGATAATTGAAAACCACACTTGTATGGCCTAGTCTTATTCTATATTGAAACAGGAAATTGAAAACCATCCAACAGCCTTTACCGGCATCAGGCAACTCATCACTAAACATCAGACAGAGTAATCTCCATCCAACCCCATTTGCAACTGTCCCTGGGACCCCCAAGGTTTCTCACAGGGCCTGTGACTGATCGACAATGTTGTCATCACATTGGGGTTGATAATCGCGTTCGTCATCACATCCCTAGGTGTAGTCACATTCATCCACCACCATGGCTCTCACGCTCCTCCCATTCCCCCTTATGGTTATGTTTCGATGGCACCTACTCCTGTGGCTGAACCATCCCATCGGCAGGGCAACAGTAGGGATGGTATCAGAGAGGTAGTATTTGTTGCACTCTCACGGTCCGCCCAATCTTGCCCTTCCCGAAGCTGTTGATGGTTAACAAGGCCTTGGTGGCTTGAAACTGGTGGAGAGCACTTGGAGATTGGCTACATCTTGCCTTCCTTGCAGCATTCTGAGCCATTTCCTGTGTTGCATTGGCCAGGAGGAGGCTTCCTGCCCCTTACTTGGCCATTCAGGCAGCAGCTCTGAGTCTGGGACATGATCTTCGACTTTAGGACTTAAAATTATAATGGTGGATTCTTCCACCGGATTTTTGATATGACAGTGGCACTTTTTCTTCGAGACTTTCTGACTCTTGCATAAATTTTGGTCGGAATTAATATTCACAGGTCCACCTGAGACGATAACCAATGTTATTCACATAAACAGAGTACAACTGCGAGACTTTTTTTTGTTTGGGGGGGGGGGGGGGGGGGCGAAGCTATAAATAAAGGTTAAAATTAATGAGAGCCCTCAGGGCCCTTGTCAAAAATATTTGCAGTTGCATTATGATTTTTAATTTGTTTTGCTAGATGCCTGTTTTTGGAAAATGTGTTGATTTTGCTTTTCCAATGCAAATATTTTGCTTGCTTATCTTAGCAAAAAGAAACACAGCTATTTTGCTGAAATGACATTTGGAAAAAATTAATGAAAAAAAGCTCACAATTATAATGATAAATAACTTTTTAAAAGAGTAACTGTATCTCCACTAAAGCATATTCATCTGTTCTAAACGAACAGTACACATCACTATCATGGTAGTAAAACAACACAAGTACAGTGGGATATTAAGACATTGGATAGATTGCTTTCACCTTAGAAAGCAAAAAAGTTTATACAGGATGGGTTAACCATACAAATATTCCCTAAGGGTATTCCACTGGAAAGTAAGTGACAAAGAAGTAGCCCTACTATGACAAACTAGCACGCCTATTTCTAGAGATGCAGAATAAAGACTTTCTTTGGCAAAATTATCCTTTAGGTTAAACCAACACCCTTTATAATTTACCTAAAAGACACTGAGAATGTGTTTCAAAATAGAGATTCACCACTCCTCGTTTATGCAGCCACGACAGTATTTATTTAGTTTTACTGAGCATCAAAATCCTTACTAGTGTCAATGATCTGGCTATAGTATTAACAAAAAAATTACAAAGAGAATTATTTCTTACATGTATATAACCCATCTCCCTCACACCATCAGGCCCAATGTCTTCCTATGCAAACACAGGTATTTAATGAAGGCCGTCAATAACCAGGCATCTCATCTGGTACAGACAACAGAGAGAAGGGGGTGGATAGAGGAGAGTGACACAAAAATGGGGAAGACAGTGAGAGCAAAGGGACAAACGGAGGTACAGCGGCATGATGGGCACCGACAGGGTGTTGCTGGCCACCCTAACACCTACTTTGGTTACAGAACAGCATTGCTGGCCACCCTAGCACCTACTCTGGTTGCAGGACAGCATTGTAAGCAATCAAGGCTTAGCTCTCTCCCTCTCCATTAGCCAAGGTCCTTTTTTTTTTTTTTTCTCCTTTTGCTATTTCAGAAAATCGTTTGGTAATGTTTTCAGTTTAACCAGATGATATGGCACTAACAAAAATTTTGGTGCCCGGTGAGCAATTAAAAAATTAATATATATCGGCACATCAGAACAAAAGGAAGGTGAAAGTCATGTTTCGAAACAGAGTTTTAGTACCTTTAAACTATGTTTATAAACTTAACATACCGCACTGTTGGTTGAGGGCTTCAGGAAGAGCCAGAGGCAGGCCATATACAGGCTCCTTCCAATCATGAATTTGAGCTTCTAACATATCATCCATATCTTCACTAAGCGGCTCAGCTAAATAAAAACAGCAAAAACTTCCATGCTTTGGTTCAACCTGTCATAGATAAGAAGCTTCAAAAGTGCTGCCATTGATTGCATATATGAAGCAGAAAATATTTTAAACTGCAACGACTTCAGGGATACTGAACTATTATCTCCGAACTACCGATCAGGATGACCAAATTGACTACACTCCCCTAGTCTTCAGGTCAAGACATCCAAATATATGAAAACTTTCACACTTTTAAATAAAACCAGATTTGAGATTATCGAAAGGCTACTGAATCCAATTCATCCAAGTAACATCAAGATTATTTTGCATTACTTTTCTAAAGACTTATTGCATGCTACTCAATGAGCACCGCGGTTCAGTTTGTATTCTTCCAATAAGAGGAAATGCTTTGATGTCTTTAAACATAAAAGAGAATATAAAGGAACCTTTAGGATCGAGAGCACACTAAAGAAAATGAGAATGTGCATGTAATGCTTATTCTTTTCCTGCTGAAACTAAGCTACACGTCTGTGCACTTCACATGTATGTTCATAAAAGGGCTTATAACACTACAACTGCATTATCAAAGCAGTCCATGCATCTTATAATTAGTCTAATCCTGGTAGTTGTTGGAAATCAGATGTGGTCACAATTCACATGGGAAGACAAAAATAAGATCTAAAAGGATGTAAGTGAAGTTTCTTTAAGCTATAAGCCAACAATGAACAACTTAAAAAGTAATAAATAAATAAAATTCCAACAATTTAACTTTCAATTATCAAGAGTAAAGATTTGCAATTGATTAGCAAATATAACAGCATCTGAAAATCAAAAGCCTACCATCAACCTGCCAAACTTCATTGAATGAGGATGAAAATGCTCTAAGCCGATAATATCAGAAGACAGGCCCTTATCTGGACAGTTAAATTAACTTTAGAAAAGCCACTTGTGATGAAACTTACAAAATTTAAAGTACATATACAATTGCATAGAGACAAACAGCTGCAGCCTTGTATCATTCATCATCTACAATCCATGTCAGTAGATATAGCTGCTTCAAGTACTAGCAAGACATTTTAGTAATTGCAGCATTTTCCTTTGACAATAGGCAAAATACTACAACTCTCCATACAATATAGCATTATTTATCTCAAAGATTGCATAACTAGGGCAGAGAAAAACTAAACCAGAGGGTCATTTCATAAGAGTCTGATTTCGCAAACACTGTTATTTATCATGTTAGAAAATATGTGTCATAGAGGGTCTAGTTATATTCTGGAATCTGTTACAAAGGTCTTATTACAAAAAACTGGGCTATAACCAATTATGGTTAAGCCACTTTAATTCCCTACTCTCTCTCTTTCTATCCTGAATAACAGATCGGTAAGCGAGGAGAATCATCACTCCAATGCGATAATAATGAGATCAATCCGGGAAAAAAGGGCATGGAAAGTTTGTCCAATTTGACAATGAAGTTACAAATCTAGACAAACCCAAACTTCATGTCTTACTTCATATAAACTTCCGGAGATGGTGAATCATTAAAAGAAAAGGGAATGCATCTCCTAAGCCAACTTTAACAATAATATGATCAGGAATTAGGAATAGTAGAATAATGCAGTAAAGTTCAAGAACACAGTGAATCACCTGACCGACCATTATTGTACTCTAATCCTACAGATGTGGTATCTGTATCAACTCCTCCAGTATAGTTACCCGGTTGAATGTTACGAGATAGAAGACTTAATTGAAGAGGCACAACCACAGCAGCCATATTATCCATACTGCCCCTTTCCAAAGCAGTTTCCACTATACAGTCAGCTAATGAGTAAGAGCATGATGAAGATATCTCTGATCTTGAGTTGCCATGACTCTGTGCTTCCCACAGTATATCACAAACATCTTGTGGGCTCAATTCTTCAAAAACACCATCTGATGCAGCTACCAGATAGCTATCATTGATGTTGAGGGATTGCCAATCCATAACTTCTGGTGCTGCTATTACACCAGAACTGTCATCAAACTCATAAAAGTGAATAAGAAATCAGAAACGGGTGATTGGGGAGACCACAACCACGAGTGAGTATGAGAGAATAAAATCAACAAATTTTATAGCTCCGTTTTCCCTCACCTTTTAAATTTCACATCACCAATGGCTCGTGAAACAGCCAGTTGGCCATTGACTCGAGGAACACCACTCAAATTAAGAACATAACCACCCGCAGCTTCTACTCGAGACCTTTCATCATCCCTATCGGGACTATGATCTCTTGTTAACTCCTGAACAGAAAAGTGCGTCAAACCATTCAAACTAGCCAACTTAAAGTGCTCACTGTATTTCATGGGCATAATAGCACCACCCCGCCTTTTCTCGCGATGTAATCTTAGTAAAGTCGCTGCAATTAGTAATTTTATAATTAGTCACAGAACTGCTGAAGCAAGACTATATATGATCGGTACTAGAATACATGGACTGACACATGACGAATAATAAACTAATATTTCTAGTTAAATCACTCAAAAGTAAGTATAACCCGGTGAGTATAGTATTGCAAAATATTTATTATGTTAAGAAGTTATAAAGGTGGAGTAGCCTTTCAACCTAGACATGTATAAGAGCTATATGTGTATAGGTATAAAATTAAAATTTTCCAACCTCTAGCATCCGCGGGGGACTGGAACCTTTCAGAGCATAAGAGAGCCTTTGAGTCTCCAACATTCGCAACTAAAATTTTGCCATCTGCCACGAGTATAACTGTTGCTGTGGATCCTGAATTAAGATTGCTTCTGGATGCTTCCTAAACAATTGAAAAAAAGTAAAAATGTGGTCAAAACTTAAGTGCAGGCGAAAAGTGTTGCAACAATATATGCATGATTGTGGAATACATCAAAACTTGCCTTTGAAAATTTTGCATCAATATCCCAGATTGCCCTCGTCAATGCTTCCTTCAGAATTTCCAAATGATAGGAATGATCAAATTCTACTGTCCTTGAGGACTTAACCCTGCGAAATCTCTTATGTTATATCATACAAAACTATGGACAATAAAACAAGTGTTAAGACTAAAACTGCATCTGTTAACGTTCATGTAACTTCATAACCAGTTGAATCATTGCTACAGACACACATACTGGATAATATGACAAATAAACAACAAAGATAAACAGGCACATAGTTGGCCTTGCCAAGCTATACGCCAATCATGTATTGACATAATGAAATTCAAGCCTTTATTGGTAATAGCACTTCAACAACAAAAGCCTCATTATTTGCAGAAGTATATTTTGTCCTACGATAAACCACTCAACATTTTTCTTTTGCAAATGTTCATATACTCCAGTCGAATTAAGAAAATTTTATGTTTTATCATTTGGAAGGTTCTGGTTAGACAGACATAACTGCACGTGAAATGTAAGTATCCCATCTTCCTGTGCATCTGCCCTTATCCTCTGTGTACATGTAGGGTGGCGTCATGTTATAAGGGGTGGTTTCAAGGTGGTACCACGCCAGCATAACATCATGGGAAAAGTGCAAAAGATCATGGTTTGCTAAGTCAATTTCAATCTTATTCTTGGGAAAGTGTAGTAATCATGATTGCCTGCAACAATTAAAACCGTGGAAATATACAAACCTTCTCCTTTAATTTAATTGGGCAGAGATGGAACCAGTAACTAACCGCTAATGGGTAACAAAAGAGACAGAAAGAGAGTCATTTGTCCAAGAGAGACACATAGATTGTCAAGTTGCAATGAATAGGATAAAGCTTTCCATGGGGAGAAAATTGATTGCAATATAGGTTTCTTAATAAACGCACCTTTCTTGATCCTGATACTGCCAACTCAAATCTTCATGCCAATTGAGAACTTGAAAAAGACCATCCAGATCTCCTTTTCTCCCCAACTTTCCCATGAATTTCTTCAATGCGACGGAAAAGGTTGAATCCAGGAGGAAGTAGGCATGCAACATGAAATACTCAAACAGATGCTTAGACGCCATCTCACTAGCTTCTGCTCCGTTATGACCATCGAAAACAGCTATTACTCCAACAGTCACCTCCTTAATCCCTGTACTACCTGCCAGCAACATTAATATTTAGAGTGTTAGAAGCAACAAACAGCTTCACTCCGTCTTTCGAAAGGTTTTCATGGCGACTACACATGAAGCAGCGTTTCCGAATATTGAAAGAATTACTCATATTTACTAACAAGCAGCACGTTTTCGATGATTGCATGAAGTTGTGCCCATTGAACATGATTGCAAACTTCGAACGCTAAAATGAAGCACAAATTTCATCACTAAATCCGATTACTCTCGATTTCGTGAAAGATCATCCCACCAATGGCCCCATTACCCATCCAATCAAAGAAGAATGTGAAAGTGATGAAGTTTACTGGGGAAAGGGATGCGGACGTCGAGAGCGCAGAAGGTGCGATCCTCCTGGTACTTGCGGCTGCCCTGGAGCACGGCCACCTGGCAGAGCTTGCCGCCGGTGGAGAGGCGCGTGTAGGGGAGGCATGGCCGGAGAGCTTCCAGCGGGGGCACTTTGGCGACTGGAAGACCGCCGGGGCGCCGCCTTCTCGGTACACCGTCAAGCAGGTCGATGATTCCCCCACCACAACGATGACTGCGTGAGCGAAGAGGAGAGAGAGAATGGCTGCGAAGGGCTTGAATGAGTGAAGAGCCATATCATGTCATGATATCGTAGAGGAGAATGGCGGGAAATTTGCGCCTCCAAAGGCCGCGGAGGGCGGAGGAGAAGGTGGCGGTTGCTGGCTTGCAGCCGGTTTATATTATGACTCAAATCCTCATCCAATTAAAAATGACGACCTGCAATTTGGTCCCAAAAACATACCACGCTTGATAAATTGATCCCGAAAGGTTTTTTTTTTCTTTGTACCCCGCTATCTAAAAGTCCAATAGGTTTAGACTAATTTAATTCGAGTCGAGTCGATGGTAAAACTCTCATAGTATAGATTTTTTCTAATCACAATATTCGAATAGGAGATCTTACTTAAAAAAAAAAAAGTGTCGTGCAGTTTGAATCAATCCATATTGTTGCTCGCAAGATTTTTAGTAACCTAATTAGTCTCCTTACAATTTAAAGTGGTGAAAATGGGTCAGGACTAACTTGCTTAAACCTTCTAGTGAGACCAATTAGATTACTAAAAATTTTTCAAGGACTAATTTATCAAGCAATGTATCTTTCTGGGATCAAATTGTATGTTTTGTTAATAGAAACATAAGGTTTATTGTGTTAGCAATTGCAACATTGGGTCCCAATTTGAACTCTACCATAATGTTTCATTGTTGAAAAAGAAAAATCTGTGTTATTTATTTATTTATATATCTATAAGAGTTAATAACTTAAATAAGCATGTGATTTGGCCAAATTTCCTCATTTAACACGGTATTTTTATATAATTAATTACATAAGGATACGTGATTTAAATTTTATCTTAATTCTAGCACAACCGTCAATGTCTCTCAGAAAAACCCATTAAATATTTATGTGGCACGCTTGCTGGCCCACCATTGTGCACAGGGGCATTAGTTAGTGTGCTAGGGGCCTTAACAGATACTAAAAACCCATTTTGTCCTCAAATTACCATCCTTTTCCTCTCTATTAATCGAATGAGAAAGGCAAACTCTACTTCAAAATCAAATGATTTCACTCTCAAAATTGACTCAATTATTTGTAAAAGTCAAATTTGTTTGGAATTTGAAATCCATTGCCATCATAGATTGTACAGTTGTAAAATAGGGGATTTTTTTGTGTATTGGGTATTTACTATAACTGATAGCCTCAAATAGTCGTATGAGAATATTGCAGTTTTGTTTCCTTTCTTGTTGGGCTCTGCAGCCTATTTACTGGTCCTATGTTCATAATGGAATTTGAGTTTGAATGCTACAAACTTACTATGGTATCATAGCACCTTCATTATGGGACCAATCGAATTCTCTCTGTGATTGAATTCTGAAAGTATCTATCATAGAGGATGGCGAATGTTAGTGATTCCGAGAAGAGCCCGAGGAAGGGATCAAATTTCCAAAGACCATTGAGAAAGGACATGGCTCGATCAGGAGGGCTGAAATTCCAGCGGTGTATCAGCTCACATTGTCAGATGGCCCACGCAATATGATAATCGAATGCAACCTAAATGGCAACAATTACTTGACGTGGTCACATGCAATGCTGACTATGTTAAGGGCAAAAGGCAAACTACCTGTCATCGATGGGACACTCCAGAAGCCAGAGGAGAATGATCCAGTACGAGAAAGGTGGGAGATTTGCAGCTGCACGCTCATAGCGTGGATGTTCAATACAATGAAGAAATAGCTCCAGTTTACAGTCAGGCGTCGTGGATGCAAAGAATTTGTGGGATGACCTCAAGGAGAGGTATTCACAAGGGAACCAAACTCGGATTTACCATATTAAGTTCGAGACATATATGCTCAAGCAAGAAGGGCGGTGTGCAAGACTATTATGCCAAGATGAAATTGTTATGGGATGAACTCGAGTTTTATCTTGAGAACCTAAGCTGTAGCTGTGGAGCAAATGGCAAGATCGTGGCTTAGCGGGAGACGGAGAAGGCATTCCAATTTCTCATGGGACTCACCTTTGCATTCAACATAGATCGGTCCAACATACTTCGTATCGAGCCGATTTCGAACTTGAACAAGATTTATCAAGAGGTTGTGCACGAGAAACGTCAAAGCCTCGTCACATGATCACATGAATCAGCATCGAAAGCAGCAGTTTTTCTCGCAAAGGGGGCAGTTCATCGAACGGTGCTAGTTCTAGTGGTTTCGGGAAACAGCAGCACACATCTTAAGGCAGACCCATCTGTGAACATTGTGGCAAGCCAGGCCACTGGAAGAGCAATTGTTGGGCCTTAAACGGCTATCCAGCGGATTGGGGCAAGGGAAGGAAGCCCATTAGAGGCAAGGGACCCGGGCAGGGCCAATGGAAGCAAGGTGGGGTTGCAAGCGAAAGCCTAGCATCAATGAGGTCTAGATCGCGCAAATGCAGCCCCGACTCCACGAGGAAGTCGGACACGGGCTGAACGTTTGGGGGCCCTAGCGGATGATCAAATTTAGAAATTACTGAGTATGCTCACACCAGACACAACCGATCCTGATCGACTTATCGATAACGACTTTGTTTTTGTGAATTTGGAGAATGAATGGATATTAGACACTGGGGCTTAGAGACACATGATAGGACATCTTGAGAATTTTTTGGAGTCTCTTCCAATTAAAGATGGTGCACCCATTTACGTTCCTAATGGGGGGCAAAGTGCAGACCACCCGAATCAGAAAAAAGTGACAATTGCTGACTCTATCAAGCTTTCTAAAGTCCTCTATGTGCTCACTTTCAATTGCAATTTAATTTCAATTTCACAATTATCGATGGAGATGGATTGTCGCTTAACCTTTTGCTCAAATTTGTATTTAATTCAGGACTGCACCTTGGGGGGAGGGATTCTACTATTTGCGACGCGTGGCAGAGGCTTGGTCATCCATCCTACACAGTAAAGCTGCATGGTATTAATTTGAGTTTAAAAGAAAAGGGTAATAAGGAGTGCGATGTGTGTCTTAGAGCAAAGCAAACACGCTCACAATTTTATTTGAGTATGAATAAAGCCAACTTTCTGTTTTAGTTGATACACAATGACTTGTTGGGGGCCGTATAAGATTAAATCCATATGAGCCAATTATTTTTTTACTATTGTTGATGATTTTACTCTACGTGTGTGGTTACATCTATTGCGTGAAAAGTTTGGAGCACGACATTTTCTCATGGATTTCTGCAATCTGATTAAGAACCAATTTGATCATACGATTAAAATCGTGAGAAGTTATAATGGGATGGAGTTCTTATGAAAGGAGTTGTAGGGCTTCTTCTCTATGCATGTATTATACACCGGACATCTTGCACATATACACCATAACAAAATAGATGGGTTGAGAGAAAACACCAACACATAATCAATGTTGCTCGAGCACTCATGTTTCAGGCTTCACTTTCAACGCATTTTTGGGGTGAATGTGTTTCATCCGTGGTTCATTTAATCAACGTCTCACCGACACCTCTGCTTGAAAACTGAAGTCCTCATGAGGTACTTTTTGACAAGCCACCTAATTACTCGAATCTTCGAGTTTTTGGTTTGTTATATTATGCCCACACTCAAACCAATGATAAATTCCAGGAAAGATCTCCAAAGTGTATTTTCATTGGATATCCACATGGAAAGAAAAGTTAGCAGCTTTATGATATGAAGACTCGATAATTGTTCATGTCAAGAGATGTGCGATTTTGTGAAACTATTTTTCCGTTTTTCACAGAAAAGACCGAGGCAGATAATTCGAAGAAATGTTGCCCATTGTTTCTTGATGCAACCCCGCCAACTTTTAGCTCCAGAGATTCAGTCTAGTGTGAGGTTGAAACGTAGCAGCAGTAGCCCAAATCGAATTTTGCTCGGCTCAGACAACGTAGGGCTGAGAGGTAGTCGTTCAGCTCATTTCGCAAAGGCCTGAGGGGGAGTTATCATCGAAGCAAAATGAAGGGCAGCGCAGGCCCAATTTTAGTAGCGAGCCTAGTTTTGCTCGGACCAGACCACGAAGGGCAGTGGGCAACCCAGATGTGTTAGATAGCCTAGTGGAGTTGCGGACAAAGTCAAAAAATGGACAATCTGAAATAGATGATGGTGACAGATGACCAGTTTAGATGAAGATCGCAACACCTCTCTAAAGAAAATGGAGATGGTAGTACGACATCTGAATCGAATCACGAATCTTCCTGGACATTTCAAGGATTTCATTGTCCACACCGCACGATATCAGAACCCCCCTCACTTGCCCACTTCATTGGACTCCTTAGGTATGCCCCATCCCATTGAGCGATTTATTGATTATTCTCGTATTTCGGATCGTCACAAGGCATTTCTAGCTGTAGTTGATTCTGACCGAGAACCCACGTCTTATCGGGATGCTGCACAAGAACGGCGATGAAGAGATGCAACGGCAGAAGAAATGCTCTCGAGTCTAATAATACTTGGACCATTGAAAAGCTTCCTCCTGGTAAACACCCGATCGGCTGAAAATGGGTAAATAAAGTGAAACGACGTGCAGATGGAAGTGTCGAGCATTATAAGGCTTGGATAGTAGTGAAGGGTTTTGCCCAAGTGGAGGGAGTCAACTATCATGAGACATTTGCACCAGTGGCCAAAGTGGTGACAGTATGGTGTTTGCTAACCGTCGCGGTTGTGAAGGGATGGGAGATACATCAAATGGACATTAACAATGCATTTTTTCATGGAGATTTAAATGAAGAAGTTTACATGTAGTTGCCTCTGGGATTCGCTTCTTCCAAGGAAAGAAATATGTGTCAACTTCAAAAGTCATTATATGGGCTTTGACAGACATCAAGGAATTGATTCTTAAAGTTCGCCAATGCACTTCAACAATATGGATTTTGCCAATCAGGTGCCGATCATTCCCTTCTTACCTTTACTCGAGGCAGTATACTCCTTGGTGTGTTGATTTGTGTGGATGGCTTGATCATAGTTGGAAATAGTTCCAGTCATTGTGCCTCGTTTAAGGGATATATGGATAAGTGCTTTTGCATAAAGGAATTGAGATCTCTGAAGTATTTTCTTGGCATCGAAGTGACCTGGATGGATTCTGGTCTTTTTCTCAGTCAATGCAAATATGTACTTGATATTTTGATTGAGTGTGGTATGCTGGGGTTGCCACCATTGCCCTTCCCCAAGTATAGACTTCTGGTTAGGAGGCTTACTTATTTGACAGTCACAAGGCCAGAGCCTAGTTATTCTTTACATGTCTTGGTGCAATTTATGCAGAAATCTTGCAAAGATCATTGGGATGTTGCAATGCGAGTTCTTCATTACTCAAAACAAGTCTCGCGATCATCAGCAGAAGCAGAATATTGTGCTATATCAGCAACAGTCCATGAGATTATATGGCTGAGAAATCTACTTTCTTCACTTGGGGTGCAGATGGAAAAACCAACTCGATTATTCTGCGATAATCAGTGGCACTACACATTGTAGCGAACCCCCGTTTTTCACGAGCGAACAAAGCATATCGAGATTGATTACCACTTTGTTCGCGAGCACCTCAGATCAGGTGTAGCGACTACTGTACATGTGCCTGCGAAATTTTAACTAGCTGATATCTTCACCAAGGCACTAGGTAGAGATCATTTCTGCTTTATCTTATGCAAGTTAGGCATTTGGGATCCTCACGCTCCATCTTGAGGGGGAGCAATATGGATTGCACAGTTGTATAATAAGGGATCCTTGTATATTTGGTACTTAGTATTATTGATAGCCCTAGATGAGGTCCAAGAACATTGCAATTTATTTGTTTCTTTTTGTATATTTGGTAGTTAGTATAATTGATAGCCCTAGATAGCCGTCCTAGAATATCGTAGTTTATTTGTTTCCTTTCTTGGAAGGCGTTACCGCCTACTTACTTGTACTGCCGTTCATAATGGAATTTGAGCTTGAATGTTCCAATCTTATTACTTGCTATAGGATATTAAGCATGACAGTAGTTCCAAGCCTCCAACTGCAATTCTGCTAGTTCCCCCACCTACAACCAAACCGGCATGATTTTGTTTCTCTAATCTATTGGGCTATGTTTGATAGACCAGATTAGAGGGAGGATAGCATTTTTAAAATCCTAATCCGATGTTTGGTGGCGACGTGATTGGGATTAGGATTGGGATTTGGTTTGGAATAGGTCAGGATATAATATTAAGCAACTAATCCTGGGGTAGGGGTGGGTTAAACCCGGATTGGGATTAGATTATTAATGAAATAACAGAAATACCCTGGCTCTCTTTCTAATTTTCGGAAAATGCCATCGAGCTAGATTAGCATGGAGGGGTACGCTGGTGGTTCGATTTTGGTCACTGCCGCCCCGGCGAGGTCGTTGGCACACCTAGAGGGTGCCGACGATCGGCCAACGCCTGACACAGGTGACAGGTTGACTGCTTTCCTCTTCTTTTTTTTATTTGTAGAAATTCTTTAATAATAAAATATTTTAAGGATACATTTGTCATTTCAGTCTCATATTCTAATCCCAAAAAGGAGGTGTATAAGATTCATGATGTTCTCCTCTTACAAAACTGCACAGCACAGAGAACTACTTAATGTTTGGGGAGTTTCATAAGTATTTTCCTCTTCATGTGCCTTTGAGCTTGGCTGTAAGCTGTTTGTGTTGTATTTCAGATTTGTTACTCTATATCACTGGCGGTAAGCTCTTTGTGTTGTATTTCTGATTTTTTTTTTTAATGCTCCAGCAACATAAAAGTATAATATATAATATGACACAAGTATATGTATCTCTGCATGTGTATTTGCATAAGCGTATACAATCACGTATGTATATATGCATCTCTACCAACTCAGTTAGTTCCGTCAACTGATAAGAGGTTATCTAGCCTTGGTGTGATTTATTACAGTTCCTGGAAAATGACCAGAAATCTGTTAAAAGTGCAGGAAGGAAATCGGACCAGCTAACTTGTTGATATGCTTTTCTGAGCTACTGAGTTTGTCAAAGTGCTAGGGAAAGGCATTGCTCTACCTTTAAGTGTGCTAATCATCAATCTTTCCGTGATTCTGCAGTGGTCTTTACTCCAGCATCTGGTAAAGGAGGAATATGGACACCTACCAATATCTGCCAGCCTTAGAGGTAATCATTCCTTATCAGAAAACAATCTCGCGTGGAATAATTGCGACTAGTCTACTCAATATTTGAATTAATCGAGTGCGGTTAAGTACTGTAAATATGCGTCCAGCTAAGCTAGCCAGCATTTTTCGCTTAATTAAATATCAGATATCAAATATCAGGGCTAAGCCTCGGGATATCCTTATACTTGGAATTTGACTGATGAATCACCATCACTTCCGGTAACATAACAGCAGCTTGGAAAGTTAAAACTAAAACATGTACCACCCTCAGCTATTCGAGTAAACTGAGATAAAAGGGTACTCTAGCATTCATTGGTAGATTTCTCCACTATGTTTGAAGCTCTCCCAGTACGGCTCCATATTCAAGTGGCCGAAGATCCGATCAAAACGTAGATGCCACCCCAATGACTGACTTCTAATCTACATAAGAACAGCTTATACAAGAATATCCAAATTTCTTTTTTATATTTCATTAGGATTTTTTGTTGACAATTTAAATTTCCTTAGGGTTTTTGTTACAATATTGATATCAATATTAAGATGAGTAGATATAGTAAGGAAAATTAGATATTAAATGTGCTTTCTACTGTTTGAGTTTTTTGACAAGCAACAATCCATAGTTTCTCGAATGAAGGTTGTATTTCTCCTATTTCTTTATATGAATTTCGCATGTAGATTTCCCCACAATGAATTATGTGTTTTTTTATACCAATGTAACAAGATTTATATCAATATGATATTATGACATAATTCTTTTCAGTAAATATTTTGTATCCTTTCTAATCAATGGAATTATAAATATTTCCGGTGCAACGCGCGAGTTTTTATCTAGTTTGAAATACTTAATTGAGGTTATGTATTGTATGTATGTGTCTAGCTGAGCTAGCCAGCATTGAAAACGGGTACATAAGCCCTCGCCTGATGACCAATGGACCTCACTTTTTAATTAAAAGGTGGAAAATAAAGAGTGGATCTTGGGTTGACTTAATGACTTGCGGTTGATTTAGGAGGAAGCAACGGGTGGCGGAGTCGAAGGAACCAGCAACCATTTAAAATTAAGGGATGGAATTATATAATTCATTCCATCCCCACACAAAATTTCCTCATCACTCAGTATTACTAACAAGACAATATGATGGGTGATGTTTGGGTCTTCCCCTTCCTCTTCCTCTTCTCAGCTTTTCTTATGATCTTACGCCACCATTTTGTATCTGCTATGTTCTCACCGCATTAACCTGACATTATAATTTGAGCCATAGCCGTGAGCGTGATGCTCTTCTTCAGTTGAGTAACTCATTCATCATCGCAGAGGATGCCTCAGGATACTACTATGATGAGCTCCACTCCATCACTTCACATCCGACGATGTCCTTGTGGAAGAACGGCAGCAGTTGCTGCTTGTGGGATGGGCTCACATGCCACATCCACAAATCATGTGATCGGCCTTGACCTCAGTTGCAGTTGGCTCAGAGGAGCCATCCATTGCAACAGCACCCTCTTCTTGCTCTGGGATCTTCGATGGCTCAGTCTCACTGGTAACGATTTCTACGGCTCACGAATGTCCCCCAGGTTTGGTACCTTTACTCGAATGACACATCTCGATCTCTCCAGTTCTTCTTTCCAAGGGATCATTCCTCTGGAGATGATATCTCCCCTTTCAAAGCTAGTTAAACTCAGTCTCTCTGACAACTATGACCTAACAATAGATGATGATCATAGTTTCAGATGGCTTGTACATAATCTGACTCAGGTAAGAAGACTCTTTCTTGACGGTGTCAACATGTCTACAATTTCTCCGGTTTCTCTTATGAACCTCTCTTCCACTCTGACATCTGTAAGTCTATATAACTGCTCTGCTCGAGGGATATTCCCCATCAACATCTTCCATCCCCGAACCTCCGCAACCTCTCTTTCTCTAAATTCTAATCTAACTGGCACTTTCCCCGAAACAAACTAGACCGGTCCACTAGTCTCCTTGGGTGTACACAGGACGAAGCTCCAGGGAGCAATTCCTGTGTCCATGGGAACTCTGACAGCCATGTATTCTTTGGACCTCTCAGACAATCAATTCACTGGTTCGGTACCACCGACACAGGGAAACCTTTGTCGTTTATCCTCCTTGGCCCTTGGTGGTATCAACCTCAGCTTGGACTTTGAAATATTTGCACGGCTTAAGAATCTTGAGTCCCTTGAGCTTTCGCAGAACCTTACTGTAATGCTTCCGAACAATGGGAACTGTTCCTTCCCAAGGCTTAACATCGAGTCAAATTCCCGCAAGGCAAATGTCATAAATAATTCAATCACATTGTGGGCAGTTTCAAGACATCGGGAAATGCAGCAGCAGCTCAGTTAAACTGCTCCATTCCATCAAGTTCAAATCAGTTCAACACTGCTTCGTCTTAACAATAGCGACTTCTTCCGAGAATAAAATTCCAGAATTTTATCGGATATCTGAAGGCACTCAAGGGGCTCACTCTTTCTCGTGACAACATGACCAGCAACATCCCCACTTCTGTGGGAAATCCAATTGGCATTGGCAACAGGAGACAGAGTTAAAATGCGTTGCAGGAGGAATAACATTTCTTCACAATGAAGTGGAAACTCAGAGACTTTTTTCCCTTAGCACTCCAATCGACAATCTAGTCCAATCCCTCTAATTGTATCTTTAAGAACATCGGTTACCGAGCATCATGTACAATATTCAGATTTGTAGCTGTCACTAATTTCACAATCTCAGCAGCTAAGGGCATCAATCCCATCAATTATCAAGCCGAGCATATTCTTCAATCCCTTTCCGTGTTTCTACAGTGTTCTTTGCTCCAACATCTTGAAAAGCAGGAAAAGATATGACAACTACCAACATCTACCCCCTACTAATCTTGTACATTTGCCTTGGCGGTAATCATTCCTTATCTGAAAATGATCTCGTGGAATAATTATGACTATGAATTGAGGTTATGTACTGTATCTATGCGTCTAGCTTGCCAGCGTTTTCCACTAACTTGATCAACATTTAAATGAAATATGGAAATGAAGAGTAGACTTGCTGGTCGACTTAATTGTACTTTAAATTAAGACATTTTATTCAGCTCAAATCTGGATTAATATGGGGCTCACTGGACTTCTAGATTTACGAAATGGACCCACCATGTTTCAATACCTTCATTCTCTCATCTCATATTATATTTAAACTTCATAGTGCTTGACTTAAACCTTTAAAAACTGTGTATTTGTTAGACAGGGTAAGCTAGCCTCGGGATAGAATGGCAGTATATACTTATTGGTATTTGACGTCGTACACGGAAGCAATTTATCAATGATTAAGTGGAAAGCTCAACCACTTAAATTCATTAGCATCTTCTTCTCCTTCTTCTTCTTCTTCTTTTTTTTTTCCGATTTCCTTTTTCAAGTGGAACGATGGCAATCACGTGTTCCGTTTCTCCACAATGAAATGAAGTGTCTGAATGAGATCAATAAAATCTGAAGCATTTGTCTTGAGTTTCTTGACAGAGTGGTGCTTATCGAAATTTGAGAAACCAAATCTATTAAACTAAAGATTCTCATGTATCAACACGACAAAGACTCGTGCCTACTGTTATTTATAGCCAAAACTGTACTCCCTCACCACTGTAAAAGAATTGAGGCTAGAGATTGCAGCACTAATTGAACAGCTCAACAAATGGAAACCTGTAACATCCCGAAAATTTTAGTAGCTCAGACTATTTTGAATATATTGAACGTGTAATAATTTGTAAATGAATTTCATTAATTTTATTCTCCATCCGATTTATCAAATATATATATATATATTGTTTATGAGATAAGTTTCAAAACTGATTACCTTTCCATGTATCATCACCATCTCTATTTCTTTGATCAATTAATCAATTATACTACCACTCATCCATACTCACTAGAAAACACCGCCACTCTCTTTCCCCTTAAATTTGCCTTTTCAACTCTTCTTGACCACTTCGTTTCTTTCAGGCAAATTTCAAACACAGAAGAGAGAGCTGAAGGGGTAGTGAGAGAATTTGAGAGGAAAAACTCATTGAAAAATAATATCGTATTGTTTTCGATGTTCTGATGTATTCGGGACTTTTCTCAGTGAGTAACCTATTCTTAAACTAGTTTTTTTTTATCGTGATTGTAATGAGTTTATTAGAATTGTATTATCATGGCCATGTCAGTGTCACGGATCATACATGTATTTTTATACAATCGATCATGATATTTGGAAATGAGTAGTGGGGTTTTGAGTTGTATAACTGAGATTGATGGGAGTTTGTGAGTTCTGTGACGCCCTAAGCTAGTCGTAAGCCGAGCAGTGGGAAAGGGCTGCCTGAAGCAGAGAGGTTGCTATCGTGGAGCCCCCACTGTGGTCGAGAGCTGGGAAGGGCCACAGGGACGATCTGAGTTTTGGAGGTCTCGACGATATTTTTATGATATCACTGAATGCATGCTATGATCCAGCTAGTTTAGTTTGGGGTTATTCACTGGGCGTCAAGCTCACCCCCAAATATATTCTCAGTGTTTTACAAGTCGAAGTGATAGTGGACTGTGGCTTTCTATGGTATTTTTAGTCGTTCAATTAAGATTGTAATATTTTGAAATACTGTTTATATTTAAGAAAATTCATGTGTTCATCTTATAAAAATTTCGGATTTTACAAAACCAAACATTACAAGTTTGGTGTGCCAATCAAGAATCTTATGCACTCTTCATATCCCAAAATTTCGAGCTGAGAATCGCTCTCCATGAATGAAATGATACCACTTTACTTACAGAGCTGTTCCTTTTCACTGAATAAGGATTGGAGCCACATTGTCCCGCGGATTCCTTCAACAGTTATAAGCTACGGATTCCTTTAGTGTCGCCACAAACTCCTGCCCTGCCTCTGTTCCTGCATTCGCCTGCACCATTATTTAACACGAAGGTCACCCAACGAAGACTTACTCACATTCCTAAGATATTTACAAGCTTTTTTTTTTTTTTTGCTTTTCGGAAATAAAAGATGAGGGAGGAAACTTGACGGGCTCTACTGCTGCAATGTGTTTTTTCGGATAACAATAAAGCGGAATCCAAACCCTTCTTTCATATTCATTTTGCTTCAAATAATTACTGAAGATAAAGTGGGAAAACTAGAAAAATTTTCATGGAAATATGAAATGAACCCCAAATATTTTTAATCCAGTAACAATTTTCCTGATCAAAATGATTACAACTCAAGCAAAAAAAATAAAAATAAAATAAATCTCACCTTGTTCATGACTGATTTTGCAAATTAACATGCGATTTTATTAGAATGAAAATGTGCATAGTATGTACTCTAAACTCTTTTTTTTTTCTCCTTTCCATAAACAAACACAAATTAATCAGAAGGAGCACCTGAGGCTAATAAGATTGAAGGAGGAGCAGCAATAAACAATGCACGTGGAGGCTTCCATCAACCGATGGCAACTTATCAATGATCAAGTGGAAAGCTCACCTTCTTCAATCCATAAGCATCTTCATTTTTTCATTTTCTGTTTTCAAGTGGAATGACAGTAATCGTGTATTTTATTTCTTCACAGTAAAATGAAGTATCTGAATTAGATTAATATAGCTTGAAGTGTCTGTTTTAAGTAGAGTGGTACTTATCAAAAATTGAGGAAACAAATATATGAGAATGAAGATTCTTATGCATCAACACGACAAAGACTCTTGACATGTCCAAGGTTTGTTACTTATAGCCAAAACTATGCTCTCTCACCACTGTAAAAGAATTGAGGGCAGAGATGGAAGTAGTAACTAATTGAACAGCTCATCCATTGAAGTAGAGAATCGCTCCCCCGGAATTAAATCGAACCTCTTACTGATCAATCCGTTTTTTTTCATTGAGTGAGGACAGGAGCTGCATTGTCCTAATCCTTCAATAGTCATGAGCTATGGATTCCTTCAGTGTTGCCACAGACTCATGCCCTGCTCTTGTTCCTGCATTCGCCTGCACATCATTTAACTTGAGAGGTCACCGAATGAAGATCTTCTTGCATTTGGAAGAGATTTACAGACCATGATTTTTTGCTTTTTGGAAATAAAAGATGAGCGAGGAAACGTTACGTGACAGGCTCTACTACCACAATTATTTTTTTAGAAAAAAATAAATCTCTCATAAAGCAATAAGAATCCCTTCTTTTCTTTTCATTTTGCTTCAAGTAATACTTAAGAGGAAGGGGAATAGCCAGAAAACTCATCTTCATGGCAGCCATGAAACGGAACCCCAAATATTTTTCTAGTAACAAATTTTCATATCAAAACGATTACATGATACGTAGGAAATAGTACACAGGCTTCCCAAATAGTTTCTTCTATATCAAAATGGTCACATGATACGCAGGAGATGGTACACAGGCTTCCCAAACAGTTTCTTCTATATTTCGGTGAAAAGCCAGAGTATATACCGTTCTTAAGGCATAAGCCCGATTCAAAGAGCATTCTGCCCCTCAATCAAAATATCTTCTTTCTTTTCATAAGCAACTCAAATGAAATATCAGCAACAAATAAAAAAACAGCAGTTTAGAGAAACACACTATGAAACAAATTTCAAAGTGAACAAAAGACGGATGATAATATCATAAGAAAGCGGATATGTAGGCATCTTAAATGACTAAGAAACCCACTCCTAAACAGTTTCCTTTTTGTAACCTTCCAAATTTCAACTGCTATACACACACACACATATATATATATATATATATTATATTTTTGACATATTCACTAGATTTCATTAATAAATTATTTCATGCTTTTACGAATTTTAATAGGTAGATAATTATCAAGCTAACTTTCCATGTGTCATATTATCTTGGTCATTTTAAGTTGCACAGCCCAAATACACAGAAAGGAAGGGTGACTTTTATGTGAAATTGGAGGGGGGCTGAGAGGAAGAAAAAAATGTGAGAAAAATTCTAGAAAATAGAAACATTCGATTTTGGATGTTTGAGTTTTGGGGGGCTTGTCAAGGTGAATAACCCATTCTTAAGCTGGTATTTTTATTATCGTTCTGTTAGTATTTTTAAAACTGCATTGTCATGGCCATATCAGTATCACAAATCATGTATGTATATTTATACGATTGATTATGATATTTGAAAATGTGTTGCGAGATTTTGAGTTGTGTAACTAAGATTGATGGGAATTGGTGAGTCATGTGGTGTCCTGAGCCAGTTGTAAGCCAAACAGTAGGAAAGGGTTGCTTGGAGTAGAAAACCACTGGGTCGATAGCTGGGAAGGAGCACAGGGACGATTTGAATTCTGGAGATCTTGGCGATATTTTATGAAATAACTAAACACATGCTATGGTCTTGCTAGTTTAGGTTGTGGTTATACACTGGACGGCAAGCTCACCCCCAAAATATATTATCTCGGTTGTTTTACAGGTCAAAATGGCAGTGGGTCTAGGGCATTTTATTGGAATTTTTACTCATTTAGTCGAAATTGTAATTTTCTGATTAGTCCTCGTTTGTATGGAAATTCATATGTATTTATCGATTTTCATCTATAAGTTTTTGGATTGTACACCTTTCTTTATCCAGTTAAGCATACAATGTACACATTTAAGGCATAAGCTTGATTAAGATAGCTGGTCTTTCTGCCTGGCAATCAATATTATCAGCATCAAATGAACAAAAGGAAGACCAGCAGTGCAGAGAACACAATCGCACCAATCCAAAATATTCAACATGAATAAACTTTGGAGGGAATAAAAGAAGGATCATAAAATTCTTTTGGCTCATAAAGCAAACATTCTATCATTAATATCCGAAGAAAGTGTCGCAGACATCTTAAATTTAGACGAGGAAGAAGAGAGCATACACAGAAGAAGAGTCAGAATGTACGAAAGACTAACGGGAGCCCGAAGATTCATGTGTAGGCCCCAAGTGGAGTCCTGACTACATTAATATTATATATCCCTACTCCATTTGATCCCAAAGAAACTGATTAACATCAGGAGACTCAACACAATGAAGGGCAGAACGTAAGTGAATTACACTACTGCATGTCTAAAAAAAAATGGTCTGAATTAGCCACCCAAAAATATTCCAGATTATATGAATGCCCCAGTCATATATGTGCGCACCCGAATTTTAATCTCGTTGGGCACGCATGCACGCGCCTAAATGCAATGCAGCTTGGGAGTGTCCACCTTCCCGGGGATGCGCGACGGACGCACGTGAGAAGGAGTCGCCACTACCTGTTTACGACCCAAAGGTCGAGGGCCGGTGAGTTGCCCGGGTCTAGAGGTACGGGGTACACCTAAAATGCTAAGGCAATGGTCTGTACGGAACCGAAAATTCCGAATTCGGGGGTTCTATTACGTGTGGGCCTATATCCCACAGGCCCTTTCGGTACTCTAGCTTGTCTAGGCTTGCCATTTTAATTTAATTACCGCTTAATTAAGTTCCGCTCATCTTATGCGTTTTGAAATCGCAAATTCGAAGAAACACTCTGACCGTCCACTCTCCGATCGGGATTTTTACATGAATATATGTATAATATAAAACCTTATCTCAAATAAAAGACAAATTACAATGACTGAATCCCGATCGGTTCACGTTCGGCCATTATTTCACTCATGCTCACCGTATGGTTTTGGAAAAGACCGAAAATTAAATAAAATGCGCACTCGGTGTATGGGGGTATTGGACCCCGTGATCGACGATTAGAGGCGTTGGACCCTATGTGAATCGTGTCCTAAAAGATCGGGCTTGATCCGCATAACAAATAATTGCAAAAAAAATGTAACAAGCAAGCTCAAATAAACAAACAATGGGGTTTTGTTATCGCCGAATTTACGTAAATTAACTTATTATTAACCGAGGTATCTTGGTATACAAATCCTACCTTAAAACAAACAAAAGGAGTGATAGATAGGGCATGTAGCATTCGGCATCATTTTAGCGGACTCGACAGACATGGTGTCCATAGTCAAGTCTCAAATGTGTGGGTTATTTTTAGATTATTCTGTATCGTGATAATATGGCTTTTACAGATTACGAGTATTTTCACCTAAAACCCAAAACCTAACCCTCTATTTGACTATTGCTCATGTTTGATTTAGGTTGAATTTGAGATTAATCTGTTTTTCCATGTTTTAACCCGTTCTAAACACAAACCTATACTAGAGTGGCGGCAGGACAAGAACCGATAGTCATCCCTCTTGAATCGAAAAATATGTGTGTGTATGAAAATGTCCCAGGACTTGTTTCAAACGAATTTGAAAATCTGGACTGATTTGAAAACAAAAAATGGCCCCGGGATTAAACTGAAACAACTTGGAAAATTCCTTGGGATGCTTGAAAAATTATGGGAATTCCATGATTGATAGGAAAATAGTAAAATGACTGGGACTTGATTGAAAAGAATTTTTGAAATTCGGGGCAGATCTGAAAAGGGTGAAAAATGGTCCCGGGACAAAACTGAAACAATTTGAAAAGTTCCTTGGGATGTTTAGAAAAATTCTGGAAAATCCAAGGACTGATTGGAAAATAGTAAAATGACCGGGACTTGATTGAAAATAATTTTAGAGCTCAGGGTAGATCTAAAAAAAATAAAATGCGTCTGCTGGACTGAAATGTGACAAAATAGAAAGTTCGTAAAATCGAGTTCGGGACAAATCCGATCACCCACGCAACCCAAGAATGCTCATTTCACATCATATCCATCAAGCAAGCATTAATATTCAGGAAAGGAGCCCTAATCCTGCCACTAAGTCGAGAATTTACCTAGTTCGGAAAGTTGAGGGGTGATTCTGTAAAAATAAAAAAAATCGCCGGATGAATCGGGTCGGATCGAATTGCCCGCCCGAAGGAGAAACTGCCCGGAAGAACACTGGGCCGGACTGGGCACGTTGAGCCGAACGGATTTGGGCTAGACCTCCGAAGCAAGAGAAATGGGCTGAGGCCCGTTAGCCGACGGGCGGTCGGAATCGTCGAGAATGGCGGCGACGACCCTGCGGGCGGCGGTTCTTGCCCCTGGACGCCACGGTGAGGGCTGGAATGGACGCCGGTGATGGTTCTGGACACTGCCGACGCTTCGCCGTGGTCGATCTAGGCCTCACTGGGGTTAAAACAGTCGAGATCGGGAAAAATTTTGTGGTTTTCCGGCGAAGGTTCCGAATTCGTCCGATTTCAAAATTTCCCAAAACGAAAGCAAATTTCCTGTTTTCTCTCACTAGGTTCTGTTCGTCCTGCTTCGATTTTTTTTTCTGTCCATTTAATTGCAATCTCTTCCCCTTTTCCGTTAAGATTTCGGCCGATTTTGGAGAAAATCGCGGAAATCCGTGATATTCTTCATTCTGGGCTTGCGGGGATCGTGGGCAACCGGTGAGTGCTGCCCGGCCTGCCCGAACTCTTTTTTCTTTTTAGCCGGCAGGATCACGGGCAGTCGGTGAGCGCCGCCTGGCCCTGCTCGGCCTACCCGAAATTTATATATATATATATATATATATATATATATATATTATTTATTCATTATTATTATTATTATTATTTTAGAAAAGGTAATAAATTGGAGAAATGACGATTTTGCCCCCGGAGCCGATGGACCGAAATTGGGTGCTAACAATATATATCTTCAAGAACTAGGTTGCTTATGCCCAATGCCCATGTCGCAATTTCTTATTGAGGAAGACAATGCAAAATTTGAAATTAACTTTTCCAAGTTTACTAGAAGTGGAGGGGAAGGTATGCTGTCTCTTCATTACGCGGGAAATCTTTTTGCGGCTTCCGTTGATCTTTTGCGATGATGACTTCTTCATTAACCAGATAGATGCCAATCTCTATGCGAACACATTCACAAAAGCATTAAATTTGGGTAAAAGAGGAACGAATCAGATGCTGCTTGGCTTCGAGTCGGGATGAGTACATGCAACTAAACCAGATCAAACTCAACTATACATGCAAACTAAACCAGTCTTCCTAATTTGAAGAGCGTTTTCTCAAGAAGACGTGGGTTGATTGACTCCACAACTATGCAACAGAGTCATTAGCTTGCTGGGAATTGTATATGTATTATATTCCATTATAAATAAATAAATAAATAAGGAATGGAGGACCATCTGAAAGTGACACAAAGTATATATGACGAGGCACCTGAAACAACACCAAGTATGTATGTTCGTATATATCTCCGACTTTTGGGATCATTGTCTATCTCTAGGGAACTTGCCAAATTAATTTTCCATAGCTCGGTATGAACAGAGTCTATAGAAGCAATGGATTGGATTATGCATGTTTTGCTCTGAGTCGATAGAATGATTGATGAAAACATGCAACTAAGCCCGATAAGACTCAAATTAAATCACATCGAAACATTTTAGTTTTAATTAATAATCATGCAATAGCTATAATTGGTCCAAATTATCATACTACGTAGTAAAAAGCTTTGAACTGCTTGTTAAACTAAATTGTTTATGTGACAACGCATGGATCTATTCATAATAGCAATTCAGACTACGACATGATAAATCTGTGCCAGGCCTACACATGAAATCCACTGTGTTGCCGTAGTCTACACTCCATATTGAATTGAAACTTTCCATCCATAGCCAAAAAAAAATCAAAAAAGGAAAAGAAGAATTTGTCAGCTGTCAATATTAGGAAGAGAAGAACTATTGGGGAATATGGAACTATACACACACACACACATATATATATATATATAAAAGCGAGGTACAATATAGGCCCAGCCAGATGGTTTCAGAATGCTCCACTTCAAAATAAAATTTTCTCAATTTTTTGAATTTTTAAAGTTTTAAATTATTTTAGATTACAAAATTATCAAAAAATCCTTCCGAAATTATAGATTAGATAATATTTTTATAGGTATTATATAAATTATATTTTCTTTTCAAAAACTAAATTAGATTTGTTCTCTAAAAAGGAAAATAAATTAGATTATATTTTATTCAGATTTTGTGGGCCCGATCAGTTCTCGATTTTAAATGGAACTCTCTCGATTTCTTAATTTTAATTTTCGAAATTATTTTTAATAGAAATTATTTTAATGATATCTCATCATAAAATCCGCTTTCTTGATTTCTTTAATTTTTATAATCTATATTTATATAACAGGAATGCATTTGAAATAAATGAGAAGATTTTTGCTATATATATTATTTAATAATATTGAATCTTTTAAAATAGAAGGTAATATTTCATCACATAAATATTAACATCAAAATAAGCCTATGTTAGTACAAATCCATACATAATATGAATATATTAATATGTGGCTACGTGTACAACCTTTAGTAAATAGTAAGAAAAAGTATATATGAATTATATGTTTTAACAGATATCTATTTTTGAAAATAGATTAGATAATATTTTATGGATATATAAATTATATTTTTTTTTCAAAACAAATTAGATTTGTCCACTGAAAAAAGGAAAATAAAGCAAATTATATTTTATCAAGATTTTGTACAATGGTTATAAATATGGATCGCCATACACATAAACTTGAGCTTATTCAGCTATCAAAGAATATGTTTACAACTAGATGCGAGCTCTTGAAGTATATGTCTATCTTTATATACAAGTTAGTTGATTAAATTCATGCTTTGATTTCTTTCTCTCATTTTTATCGAGAATTTTCACTTTTTATTTTTCTCTAATTTTTTTACTTTTTTTCTTGTATTCTTTTTCAAGATTGGTGATGTGAGTTTTATCTCTCGAAAGGTATTGCTATCCCTATGCAAGTTCTTTAGAAAGTAAGTTCATTTAACACTAAACGTGAATGTTGTTTGTTTGTTTTATACATTTTCTTTCACTTATGATTCTCGAATGAGTTTTTCTTTTTAACTTTTTGGTATATATTTTCTTTAGGTTAGTGGAACTATCACATGTAATGCATGAGCTCCACGACTAATATATATGAACGTAAGGTATGAGGTGGGATTCCTGTATATATGGGCTCCACATCTATATATATGTTTCTATAGTGGAGCTGCAATGGTCCTAATCAAATGACAAAAGAATCACTCGGCTTCCTAATAGATTTTTTCGGGAATTTTTTATTTTTTGAATTAATTTTTTAATAAAAATGGTTTGTTTTAATCTTTAAAAGATATGGTAGGATAAAATTTGATTTTTTTCTTTTTTTGGGTTTTTAAATTTTTATAATTACTTGTACAAAATCTATTTTTAAAAAAATTGAACGATATTGTTTTGACAAAATCAGAGGAAAATAAGATATTTTTCTAATTTTTACATAAGATATTCATCACTACAAAGCATATCATTTTAAAATACATATTTATTTATTAATTCAAAGATAAAATGAATAGTTTTTAATTAAGCTATCAATATAACAGAATATTTTTGAAAATTTTTAGAAGATTTTATTACCTATATGATAATCTTGAATTTTAGTTTAAGATAAAAATGTAATATCTAATCATGTAAATATAAGTATCAAAATAAGTATACATTAATATAAGGTTATTTATGATAAAAGGGTATATATACATAAATTGCTGCCATATTAATAAGAGAAGGAAACCTACATGCAACATTTCGCTATGGAATGAAGGGCTGACTGTATATATATATATATATATATATATATATGAGAGGATATAATATGAAATTAACTTGAGGTGGTGATGGAGTCAATGAACCCGACCCAGTCTTCTCGAGGAAATGATCTTGAAATTGGCGCTTCTTAGGGACATGGGGGAAACTGTCATCTGATAGATTTGTCTTTTTCTTCGGTAGGCAGATATTAGTCTTCCCCCTTTCGATTTTTTTGGCTATTGATAGGGAAGAGTCCGTTTAATTTGGAGTATAGACTAAGGCAATTTGTTAATAGACTATATTCATTCGTTTCGAGTCCACGGTTACGGAGTCATCGGCTGAGATGCCTTTGCGCGTCAAGTGAGGGCCGACAAATGGTTGCCGTATTGGTGGAGGCTTAAAAGTCTGGTGTATTATTGGTGAAGGTGACACAATATTGTTTGCAAATGAAGTAACAGTTTGTCAAGGAAAATCCGGAAAGGATGAAAAATCAAAATTCCCGATCCTATCTTATGCAGATTGCTTCTTAATTAGTTGGATCATAGAGGAACTGATCAGATTACTCCCATGATCTTTCCAATCTCATGCAGGCTTAAGCAGGTGAATAATAAAAACTTTAGCAACTTGGCTAGCTGATTCTTGAGGTGGTTGACGTCCAGGTTGACTTTGAATAATACCAGTCGTCTCTCCCATTACATCCGGACAGCCATTACTTCATCATCACTTGAGTTGCCTTTATGTCTACCAGTCAGAACCCACCATTTCTTATCTTAAAACGACCTCGCGGAATGATGGGCCACGATGGGTTCGTGTATTATAAATGGAATGTAAAACTTAGTGGTATTTCAGAATACAAGAAATTCAGCTCATAATCAAACAAACCCTGTTCGCATACATACTCGCAGAAGCCCAATTGAGTTTCGTATGTCTACGGTCAGAAGAATAAAAAATTTATATTTGGTTTGGTTTCGCAATTGGATTTTAAGATTTTAACTCTAACTTTAACTCTACTCACTACACAATAAAAATCAACTATTCAAAGTAAAAAGGGTGGGTCTCATATATAAATCCACATACAACTCCATTATACTCAATTCAATTTTTAATATTAAATTATCTCAACTATTCATTACTTTTTCACGCTTTCTCATAATTCAATAACACAATCATTACAATTCAATTAAAATTAAAACTGAACTCTAAAATCAAACACACCAATATATAATTCCGTGATTGAAGGAAGATATGTGAGCACCGTACTGTCTTGGACGAACTTGATCATCGAAGCAGACCCCATAGAACGACAACGGAGGGAAAAGCCTAGGTAGCTATCTTGATTTACAAATTTCTAACCCCTATGGAAAGCTAAATCGAAAGAGAAATAATGTGGAATTTTCTTAAGAGAGGACTTCGGGGTTGACTTGGATTAATTGGTCCTTCGCTCTGATAATGAGTTATAAGTCAATAATATTGTGGAATATCTCAAGCTGTGGCCGAGGTTGCACCCATCCATCAGTTCCCATCATGAGCTGAACAATGTGAAGGGGATGAGAGGAGTAAGTAAATTCTACGTCGATGAAGAGATAACTGTAGCTGGGGAAGGATTACTAAGGTTCAAAAAAGATATTTCTGAAGACGATGAAATGGTTACAGGCAAGATATGTGTTTATAGTGAAAATTTGTTCAAATAAATCCAGACGAAATATTTGTAGGAAAATCAAAGAGTAGATATTTTTTATGAGAAAATCTCTAACGATTCAATGGAGTCTCTCATTTTATATTATACTAGGTGATTCCCTATGTATCGAGCATGAAATTTTTTTTAATTTTTTAACAAAAGTAATATTAAAATTAAATACATTATGAATTTTTATTCAAGGAAAACACATTGTGAATTAAAATTGTTTCACTTTAAAATGAAATCAGTTCAGTAAAAAATTATATTTCATGAAGAGCAGAATTTTAATATCTAACTATATTGTGGAAAAAAGGAACTGATGTGCCGGTTTTTCAAATATAAGAAAACGTAAATCCTAAATAATTGTTCCAGGAAAGCAAGTAATTGGTGCATAACGTAGGTCGGCATATATTTATTTTCGTCTACGCTCTGTTTGGATAAGGGAAATAGAGGGAAAGAAAAGGGAGGAAAAGAGAGTTACTATAAGATTTTACGGATTTTCTATAGAAATTTCCTTTCCCCTTAGTTTCCTGTGTCAAAGGAAACGAGAGACTAGTCTACCGAAAAAAAAAAAAAACTAGAGACTGTTTATATTTCTATTTAAGGGATGAAATAATGGAACTCGTTCCATCCCAACTCAACATTTTATCATCATTCAGCCTTACTCCCGAGACAATATGAGGAGAGATGTTTGGGTCTTCCTCTTCCTCAGCGTCCTATTGTTCTTAATCTCACGCCATTCGATAATAATAGCCGTCGTTGTTGCTGTTCCCACCAGCAATACATCATCCCCTTATTTGTCCCAACGCCCAAGCCCTGCCAGTGAGTGCGATGCCCTGCTCCAATTCAGTCAATCATTTACCATCTCGAGGGATGCCTCTGCAGATTACTGCGATTATCCGACCAACACTTCATATCCGAAGACAGCCTCATGGAAGAACGGCACCAATTGCTGCTCATGGGATGGGGTCACATGCCACATGTCAAAAGATTACGTGATCGGTCTCGATCTCAGTTGCAGTAGGCTTCGGGGAGCCCTCCATTCCAACAGCACTCTCTTCTCGCTCCGGAATCTTCAGCGGCTGAATCTCGCTGGTAACAATTTCATTGGCTCACCAATTTCATCGAGATTTGGTATACTTACAGGATTGGCACATCTCAATCTCTCTGGTTCTTCCTTCTCGGGGATCTTTCCTCTGGAGATGATATCTCATCACCATTCCAACCTGATTTCACTCGATCTCTCTGACAGTCGAGATTTGACAGTAGAAGAGGATCGTAGTTTCAGAAGGTTTATTAGTAATCTCACTCAGCTGAGAGAACTTGCTCTTGATTATGTAGACATGTCTAGAATTTCTCCTACTTCCCTCATGAACCTCTCTTCCACTCTAACATCTTTGAGACTTGATGGGTGCCTTCTGCAAGGGACATTCCCAATTAACATCTTTCATCTCCCAAACCTCCGCATTCTCTCTCTTTCTGATAATTCTAATCTCACGGGTGCTCTCCCCCAAACAAATTGGAGTAGTAGTCCACTCGTCCTCTTGAGTCTATCATTTACAAAGTTCCACGGACCAATTCCTGATTCAGTGGGGAATCTCACATCCTTGGAATATTTGCACCTCAAAGGGAGCGAATTTACTGGATCGGTACCACCAACACTTGGAAACCTTGACCGCCTCTCTTCCTTGGCCCTCGGTGGTATCAACCTCAGTGGTACCATTGACTTTGACATGTTTGCAAGGCTAAAGAATCTTGAGGACCTTTATCTTTCGGGGAACCTTAACGTAATGCTTCCAAACAATGGGAACTGTTCCTTCCCGAGGCTCAAAGAGTTGATACTGTTTGGCGTCAACTTGACCGAGTTCCCATATTTTTTGAGTTCTTCAGAAGAGCTGGAATGGCTGGACCTTAATGGAAACAAGATCAGTGGTCCAATTCCTGAATGGTTTGGGAGAGTGTGGAGCAACACGTTGACAGCCTTGTCTCTCTCTTCTAATAATTTCACCGGAGAGATCCCGTCCTCAATTTGCCAACTGAGTTCACTAAGAGATCTAGACCTCTCAGATAATCGATTGGGCACCATCCCGAGATGCTTTGGAAAATTAAGCAATCTCTCTTATTTGGATCTCTTTTCTAATAATTTCACCGGAGAGATCCCGTCCTCAATTTGCCAACTGAGTTCACTAAGAGATCTAGACCTCTCATATAATCGACTGGTGGGCACCATCCCGAGATGCTTTGGAAAATTAAGCAATCTCTCTGATTTGTTTATCTCTTCTAATAATTTCACCGGAGAGATCCCATCCTCAATTTGCCAACTGAGTTCACTAAGAGATCTAGACCTCTCAGATAATCGACTGAACGGCACCATCCCGAGATGCTTGGGAAATTTAAGCAATCTCTCCTCTTTGTCTCTCTTTTCTAATAATTTCATCGGAGAGATCCCATCCTCAATCTGCCAACTGAGTTCACTAAGTGATCTAACCCTCACATATAACCGACTCAACGGCACCATCCCGAGATACTTGGGAAATTTTAGCTATCTCTCCTATTTGGATTTGAGCCACAATCAATTACAAGGTCCACTGCCGCGAACTTTAGCAAACTGTACAAGCTTACAGAATCTAGATTTAGCCAATAACAATTTAGACGGCCCACTTCCAATTCCACCGCCCACTGTTTTGTTCTATTCCGTTGCAAACAATAAGTTTAGTGGAGACATTCCTCATCAGCTCTGCAACGCCACTCAGCTAGACATGGTCAATCTCTCCAATAATAGCTTAACCGGTTCCATTCCTCACTGTTTCATAAATTTGAGAGCATCAGTGTTGGACCTTGGAGCAAATGAGCTTGTTGGTCATATACCAGATATATTTTTCTCGGGGCATGACTTGAGGACAATTCAATTGAGTCAAAATCGACTTGAAGGTGCTCTGCCGCGATCTTTGGCGAATTGCAAGAATTTGGAAGTTTTGGATCTCAGTGAAAATAAATTGGAGGATCGCTTCCCTTATTGGTTGGACACTCTTCCGAATTTGCAAGTGCTTGACCTAAGATCCAACAAGCTCCGTGGTCTGATTACTGGGAAGAATAATCATCCCTTCCCGAAGTTGCATATTTTTGACCTCTCTGACAACAAATTTTATGGTCATCTTCCGGCTAAGTACATTGCCAACTTCATAGCCATGAAGGATAAAGCAAGAAGTGCTTCACAATACATGTGGGTAAATAATACTTCGGCAACTTATCAAGATTCCATTACAGTGGTCATGAAAGGATTTACCATTGAGTTGGTGAGAATTTTGTCAGTGTTTACGACCATCGACTTGTCAAGGAACTTCTTCGGAGGAGATATCCCAGAGTTAATAGGAGATTTGAAGCTACTCAAGGGACTCAACCTTTCTCACAACAATTTGACCGGCAAAATCCCTTCTTCTGTGGGGAACCTGACGAATCTTGAGTGGCTGGACCTCTCCTCGAACAAGCTCAACGGGGAGATCCCTAGAGGATTGGCGGATCTTACAATGCTCTCCTGGTTGAATCTCTCAAATAATCACCTCGAGGGACTGATTCCTCAAGGCAGGCAATTCGACACATTCAACCACCCCTTTGACGGGAATCCTAGATTGTGTGGGTATCCCTTGCCAAAAGCTTGTGGGGCCGATGAGCAGCAGTTACCGCCTTCGACTTCCTCGGGAGATGGAGAAGAAAAGGCGCAATTTGGGCACTGGATTGAATGGTGGGTAGTGGCAATGGGCTATGGATGCGGAATTTCATTCGAGATATCAACGGGGTATATTATTTTGGAAACCAAGAGGCCGAAATGGCTGGTGAGAAAGGTTGAGCGATGGCTAATGAGAATGGTCGAGAGGACGAGACGAAAAAAGACAGCTAGGTCGAAGAAAAACGCGGCTTAGAGAAATCATGCGAGGTACTTGTTCATGACTGATTTTGCACATTAACATGTGATTTTATAAGAATGAAAAAAGTGCGTTTAGTATTTACTCTAAACACTTTTTTTCTCCTTTCCATAAACAAACACAAATTAATCAGGAGGAGCACCGGAGGCTAGTAAGATGAAGAGCAGCAAAAAACAATGCATGTGGAGGCTTCTATCAACCGAGGGTTATGGCAATTTATCAATGATCAAGAAGAAAGCTCACCTTCTTCAATCCATAAGCATCTTCATTTTTTCTTTTTTCGGTTTCAATTGGAATGACCGTAATCGTGTATTTTATTTCTCCATAATAAAATGAAGCATCTAAATAAGATCAATACAACTTGAAGCGTTTGTTTGGAGTAGAGTGATACTTATCGAAAATTGAGGAACCAAATCTACAAGAATGAAGATTCTTATGTATCAACACGACAAAGACTATTGACATGTCTAATGTTCGTTACTTATATCCAAACTGTGCTCTCTCACCACTATAAAAGAATTGAGACTAGAGATTGTAGCACTAACAAATCGAATAGCTCATCAAATGGAAACCAAAGATTACAAGTTTGGTGTACCAGTCAGACTCTCATTATGCACTCTTCATATCCCAAAATTTTGAGCTGAGAATCTCTCTCTTGAAATTAAATGGAACCTCTTACTGATCCATTTTTTTTTCCCTTCATTGAACAAGGATGGAGCCACATTGTCCTACGGAATCCTACAACAGTCATGAGCTATGGATTCCTTCAACGCCACCACAAACTCCTGCCATGCCTCTGTTCTTGCATTCACCTACACCACCATTTAACTCGAGAGGTTGCCAAATGTAGATGTTCTTACATTTCGAAGAGATAAACAGACTATGATTTTTTTGCTACTTGGAAATAAAAGATGAGGGAGAAAACGTTACGAGACTAGCTCTACTGCCACAATCAGTTTTTTTGGAAAACAATAAATCTCTCGTAAAGCTATCCAATTTCTCATTTTGCTTCAAGAAATACTAAAGAGAAAGTGGAAATACCAGAAAACTCATCTTCATGGCAAGCATGAAAGGGAACCCCTAATATTTTTCATATCAAAATGATTACCATTCAGTCTAACGTCTACAATAAGTAGAATGAAGAAAATCTCTTTATCTCAGTTTTAGAAAGAACATGAGGTGGACACACAACGATATCCACCTCATGACTGATAAAGGAAAATCCAGGTTAAGTCACATGAGATGGTACACAGGCTTCCCAAACAGTTTCTTTTATATTCCGGTGAAAAGCCGCAGTACATACCATTCTTAAGGCACAAGCTTGATTCATAGTGCATTTTGTCCCTTAATCGAAATATCATCTTTCTTTTTATAAGCAGCTCAACCGATATACCAGCAACAAATAAGCAAAAAGTTTAGAGAAATACACAATGGAACAAATTTAGGAGTGAACTAAAGATGGATGATAATTTTAGAACAAAGTGAATATGCAGGCATCTGAAATGACTACGAACTAGATCATGACCTGCGGCAGTGTTGCTGACAGATTTTCAAAAAGCCTTTGTTTTGTCATCTTTTTCATCCACCGAATATTCTGCGATAAGGAGCAAATAAACAATTAGTAAGAACTTCATACCCTAATCTACTCATTGACAGGTGATTAAGGAGCTACAAGGCGCTACATTTACTCCTTAATTATCGACATTTACAGTGTACCAGCTAGTCAACTAACATTGGTCGTATTCTTAAGATCATTTCAGTGCAATAACCTGAAAATTGTTTCATAGGGTTTCTTAGGTGCCGCTATTCGAACACTCTTTTATAACATCCAGAAATTTTCACAAAATTATACCCGTATATTTTTCCATAATTATTACATTTCAATAGAATTTAATAAATGATTACCGGTGAATTAAAAATAGTATACAATTTTAGATAAGTTTCATGATGGGCTTTCCATGTGTCAACTTTTTATTAAGCTTAGTCATTTTTTGCCTTGACCCTAAATTCTGACGAAGTTTCCCCTAAAATTTCTAGTATTCCATACCAATCAATAACCTGCTATGCATCTCCAAAAAAAAAAAACCATCTCAAAAGATCAATTGGCATGATCATCATGTATCACCCATAGGATAACTAAACAAAATTTTCGGGTCATAACATAGTAACATCATTCTACATATGCTTACTTCCAAAACTAGAAGTAGATCTAGCTATCAAAAATCTTCCCGTTAATCCTTGATGTCCAAAAGTTTCTCCTCCACTGATCTAGCCTCTAAGTCATCTGAAAATATATATATATATATATATATATATATATATATATATCGAAAAAAGAGGCTGCGGCCTCAAAAGAGCTGGCTCCCAGCCAGTCGATAAAAAATGAGGAGCAATCCTCACACCATAAGGCCTCTGGCCAACCCTCCATTGGACAGATCACTGTTGATAGCAAAATAAAAACCTATCGGCAGACCCTCCAACAGGAGATCGATAAGCAGAGCTACATGCAAACTCTGCCAGGTAAAATTACTAAACCCAAAAAGGAGAAACAAACTCTTGCAAAACAGAGTTCATCTCCTCATAATCTCGATAATGATACCGTAGTCCAACAGTGGATTACAGTGTTAAAAGATAAACCAGAACTAGCACAAGTGCTTTCTGGAATATCTCATCCCCTGCTGGAGACTAGCAAAGGAGAGAGCTCTAGGCAAGTTGCCAAAAGAGCAGAAAAAAGTCTCACAATATTTTCCGATAAGGAAACCAGCTCTTCAAAAACAGCACCATGGTTTCCAAAATCATTATTCCAAACTGTTTTCATTATGGAAGAAGGTTTTTACCATGAAAACCCCTTCTTCGCTGCATCAAAATTGTTTCCCGAAAATTGGTATTTCCGGCCATTGACATTTTATATATATATATATATATATATATACGGGGGTGAGCTGCATTTCAGTGAATACTATATTACAAAGCAAAATGAACTAATATACTATAATAAATTCACATACAATCAATCGTATACATATATAATCACATATATTCATATTCAACAATAATTCAAGTCCAATACCAGCATATTCTCTCAAACAATTAACTCACCAGTCAATCTCAAGC
This sequence comes from Punica granatum, assembly GCF_007655135.1. NCBI lineage: Eukaryota > Viridiplantae > Streptophyta > Magnoliopsida > Myrtales > Lythraceae > Punica > Punica granatum. The sequence continues at coordinate 38,888 of NW_022204057.1, forward strand.
AACAATAATATAGCCACAAGATCCTAATCCTCACAACATAATTGTAACGGTACCTTGACCCCACATAGTTCAAGTAAATCATCCACTTCTTCCCGCTTCCTCTCATAACCCATATCTCACAAGCGGGGGTCGCCTATTAACCTCTAACAGCAAGAGTTTACCATCATTTATATTCTGCCGAGTTTAGCAGCCGATTATACCCCTATTTATATTTCGTTGGGTCTAGCGGCTTGGCTTTCGATCATTAATAGGAGTAGGAGGTTCAGGCAAGCAAGCAACAACTGGAGGAAGAGCAGAAGTTGGAACTGCTGGTACTCAAACTCGAATGATATGCCCAATTGATGTCTAGAAAGGTATATTTCTTTGTCTTTGATAGGCTAAGCTTCAAGTGGCTTTCCCCGCTACAGATAGATGGGGGAATCACCATTCCACACCAATAGCATTGATGAAGATGGGATAGAAAGAGGTAGTCTAGCTATTTTACTTACTTATTACTTAATAGTATAGGAATGCAGCCATTATATTTCACCAGGTCCAGCCGCCGATCAATTCCCCATTTATATTCCACCAAGTCTAGCTTCCTATCAGGCCCCTATTTATATTCCGCCTAGTCCAGCTATCAATCAAGCCCAATTCATAATCTACTAGGTCAGTGGTTTCATGACTATAATCAAACAATAATGCCAGTACTCTCACATATATCACACCATCCTTTTAAATTTGTCACACTAGTCTTCCTAATTTATTATATATTATAGTGATATATATATATATATGTATATATATATATCATTTTATAATGGAATAGAGTACTTACAAAGATCCCCAAGAGATAACTCAACGAGTTGAGTCTTCCGGATGCATGGGTTCATCGTTGAGTCTTCCGGATGCAAGGATTCAGTCTCTTCGGTCCCTATAAACCATAAACATGACAAATCACTAAGTTATATCAAGCTATTACTATCCAAATATATGTATATATAATATGACAAATAGTGCCACATCATCCTTAAAGAAAATTCCTTCAAAACCCGTGGGCTCCTAATTATAGATAAGTAGTTAAAGCCACTAATCATTTCGAAGGAAGCAGCCAATTTGAAAGAGTTGCTTAATAATTAAAGGCAAAAGAAAATCCCCTACTGCCATTGCCATCGCAACCAATTCTACCACCTAAGCATTAGCTCACTATATATCAAGAGCTCTAATCCCTTTGATTCTTCAATTACAATGCTCTAAATATTTCATTCTAACGAGTTCTTAAGAAATACTAACACGCACATAGAGTTCAAGAATCAGATACAAACGTATAGCTGAGCTTACTGAACCTAACTCCTTTGATTGTTTAGCGAAAATCAGCATAAAACAACTCTACATCAACCACATGCAAGAAGCCCAAATAACAAGTAAAAAGAAAAACCAACATGCCAATCACCCACATGCAAGATAAACCAAATAACAAATAGAGAGAAGATCAACAAACACAACAAAGACAACAATTTCAGCTCAAACGTACCAAACCGTGTTGATTATCTAAGCAAATGCAAGCCTCAGCTTCAATTCCAAGGTGTCCTACCTATATCCCGACTTTCCCTACTTCATTTCCCTCGATTTTGCTCTGTATGATTCCTCTAGCTTAGCACCTTAGACTACTTCTAGCGGCAGTCTTTGCCACGTCTCTCATGCCCACGTGGCATGAGAGAGAGACACGCGACAGCATCTCTGTCATTGGAGTGTGTCTCTCATTTGAGCATGAGATACCAATGGGCGGCTGCCGCGTGGCAACCCATGGGCCCACACAGTAACTTTTTCCCTTTTTTCTCTCTTTTTTTAAATTCAAATTGTAGAACCCACTTTAGAGATTCAACATAGAGACTCATGGGAATGGTAAATCTCCATTTTTGTTGAGTGTCTTTGAAAATTAATACATTAAAAATTATTTACTTTATGGAGAAAGATAATTTTGCTTTTAAAATAAACAAGCTTTGGAGAAAACTATCAATTTAATACTCCAAAGACCGTTCTGTCTAACAAAGTACAGACCGTTTTGTCTAACAAACTAGTCTCGACATCAACTCTCTTATAAATCCCTTCTAAATTCCGAATATATATTTCTCCTTTCAAAAGTTCCATGTAACTCTATCAACATGAGAAACATAATCTACTTATTTTACTTCACAAGTTATTATAATTTTATACAAGCATAATTAAAAATTAATTCGGAAGCTCTATATTTCCATTTTTATCATAATATAGTTCATGCATTTGGTAATTGAGTAAATTAATGATGTGATTCTTTCTGGCATAAAAAAATTATTGCCTATAATTCCCTGATTGCCCGCTCCTTCTTCGACCAGTGGCAGCTCATCCTCTCCAAGCTCACCTCCCTCCTTTTCTCCCTCTCCTCCTGCCCTCATTGGTCCCATCACCCCCTTCTCCTCTCCACCTTCCTTTCCTCCTTCCTTTCCACCGTCTCCTTCCTCCACTTCCTCTCCCTCCAATGCTCCCTCTCCTTCCGACGCTTCCCTAACAAACTCCTGATATTTCTCGCCCAGCGTATTCAAACAAGATCTGTACAGTTTACTCGGAGACGCTACTTCATGGCGAAGCAATCGGCAGGCCGAATTCGAGTGGGGCTCCAATCAAAATTCAGAGGAGAGGGGGAAGGGGGACAGGTTCTCCCGACAAGGGGACAACAATGGTGATTCGTCGATGAGCTGATGAGCTACGAGTGAGAGTGAGAGAGAGAGAGAGAGAGAGAGAGAGTCGTGCTACAAAGAGGGACGCCGAGCTCGAGGAGCAGGGGTGCGGCACTGGAAGTCGAAGAGAGGAGATAGGGATTTGGAGAAGCAGAGAAGAAATGGGGGTGAGACTGAGAGAAGAGGGCGGAGAGGACCTTGAGGTTGTGGTTGTGGGTGGCAAAGGCGGTTCGAGTCTCGTCGAGGATCTTCTCAATTTTCTTGGCCAATTGGTTATGTTTCCGAGCCTCTCTATCGTCCATGCTTCTTCTTCCTACCCTACTTCAGAATGAATGGATGGACGGACGCCGAAGTTGATTTTGGTGGGCGGCCAACCGAGGAAGGGAAGGGAATAGCAAGCAGCAGCCACGGGCAAGGCCAATGGAGCAGAGGTTATATCAGCTCTGCCTCCACCGTTTCCTCCGATCCACCCTCCCCCTCGTCCACCACTTGGTCCCCTCCCCCCCTCCTCGTCCTCCACCGCGGCTTCACTTCCTTTAAGCCCACTCAACCCATCCCTCTTCTCTATGTCCTCATTTGCCAAAATTTTTTTTTCCATATTTGTTTTTAAATTTATTTGATTATATTAAATCGTATAATACTTCATTAAAGAATTAAAAAATAAAATGATTTTTTTAATGTTTTCGTCCAATTTTTAACGGAAAATTGACGAAAGGATCGATTTGATGTACATTTGGTCGGTCAAGGTCAAAATTGATGTCAAAAATTTATTGAGGTCATATTTGATGTAACTTAATCTCTCGAGGACCAAATCATTAATTTACTCTTGATAATTTAAATTGTGGAGGAATATTTGCGGAGACCTTATTAATTAGAAATAGCCAAATATAACATATTTATGAAAGTAAAAATACCTTCTAATTTTAATATAATTTGAATAAGTTTGAGATATAAGTTTTCATGAAATGTAATCCGCATCAACGTGTGGCATTAGATGCAACCCCTCGTATTATGCAAATTACATACATACCATAATAAAAAATATATATATCGTCTAATTTATTGAGAAAACTTTTGTTTTCTGAAATTTTTTTAATATCTATTCATTATGAATGTGGCTTTTATTTTCAACAGACCTTTTAATCTTTACCTTCGATTTTTCATGAACAATCAGACTCTCCGAGTAATAGAAAAGACAATTAATCATGAGATGTGGGTTCAAAATAATGAAACATGGCAAGTTCTCATATGCTCTCCAACTTTTATGTACTACAAAGAGAAGAAGGAGTTCATTCGTCTTTCTATTTTCTATTTTACCCCTGTTTTTTATGTTATATTATTTAAGGGTCATTAGATTAAGGAGATAATTGTACACTTATATAAAAAAGGGAAAAGTACAAAAAAACTCCTATTGTGATTTGAACTTGGGATAAGTTAAATCCTGTGGTTTTGTGAAGGATAACTAATGCCTTGTGGTTTTCTTAATGAGATATAAGGGACTTGACCGTTAGTTTCTTTTGTCACTTTTAGTCCTCATACTTTAATTTGCCATTATCACCCTCAAACTATCAACCTTTTTCAATTTTGTGCTAAAATTCCAAAAAAGAAGGGAAGGGGTTGGGGCTGCCAGTCGGTGGCCTCAAACCCACCACCGAAGTTGTCTGCACCCACAAAGGATGCTAGCGACCATGGAGGTGGGGTCGAGGTCGTCGATTGGTGGTTCGGGGGCTAGGACCACCAATTGGTGATCTCGACCCCACCCTCGAGGTTTCCAACATCCCTTGTGGGTGTCGGCGACCTCGGTGGTAGGGTTGGGGTCCTCGGCCGGTGGACCTAGCCCCTTTTTTTTTCGAATTTTAAGACCAAATTTAAAAAATTAAAAGTTTGAAGGTAATAATGGCAATAAGAAAAATATGAGAACCAAAAGTGACGAAAAACTAACGGTAAGATCCCTTATGTCTTATGAAGTAAACCACATGGTATTAGTTATCCTTAAAAAAATTACAGGATCCAATTTGTCCCAAACTCAGACTGTGATGGGAGCTTTTGTACTTTTCCCTAAATAAAAACTGACCCACTCTTTCACTCTCTTTCCCTCCCTCTTCTCTCTCCCCACTAACTCATCAAATGTGGTTGTGGCCATTTTTTTTTCCTTAATCACATGAGATAATTGAGATTAAAAAGGTAGAAAAGTCAACAGGATCATAATGATGAAATTAATACCGAAAGTTAGGGGCTTAAACGAGTCGAGACATTCGCGTACTGTTCGGGCTTGGCTCGATGAAAACTCGGATTCGGCTCACTCTTATAAAACTCGAGCTCTTCCTGGCTTGAGCTCGCCAGTTAAAAAAGCTAGGCCAAGCCTAAACGAGTTTAAACGAGCCCAGCCTGAGCCCTTGCTTGTGCCAACGAGCCGAGCTCAAGCCCGACCGCTTAGGCTCGCAAGAGCTTGGGCCCAAGCTCAAGCTTGCTATATTCGGGCTCGGCTTGGCTCATTTACACCCCTACCGAAAGTGAACAAACGAATGGATTTATTATGAATTTATTTTCATATTAAACGCGCGGTATGTGCAGGCACCATCTAGTAATACTAAGTTGCAGCCTACGCAATACTCGTGTTTGTAAAAGAATCAATAAAATTTAATTGACTCAAGTTCTATTAAGAATGTTTTAGTTTATCTGAAGATTATTTTTCCAAATCCATTTTAATATTTATATTTGCGGTATGAGAAAATTCAAAGGAATTCATTCACATTAGCTCCTATGAATTTACCGGTTTCTTTTTTGGCAATACTTAGGTTTAGTACCAAGAACCTCTTCTGACAAAGGATTCTAGATTGCATATATCCTCAGTCGAGTCTCTAAGGACAAAATCACATCAAACTTGCAAAGTATATAACTAAACAAAGCGGCAACTAAAAAAAAGAACGATAGAGGTTGACTTGCCCCTTCGTCTCATGAGTCCAAAAATAATATGGCCTACATTAATCATCCAAGATTTCCAATCTCAACCCTAGATTGTGGTTGCAACCAGATTCGACATCTATTCGACCACTTGGGAAACTTATTTAAACTCTCCAGCAGATTCTCCTCGTCCACATAGTCCTCGGGAAATCGGATAACCATTTCTCTCACAGCCACAGCCTTTTCAAGGAAAACCCCAACCATGTAAAGCTCTTCCTGACCATCTATCCTGTCAGCACCTAATTTCGGTCCATCGGCTCCGAGGGGGGCAAAATTGTCATTTCCTAATCTATCACATTTTCTTTAAAAATATATATATATTTTTAATTAAATTAAATTATGTATGTATAAATTTTAAAAAAAGGGAAGAAAAGAAAAGAAAAAATCTCGGGCAGGGCCGGGCAAGGCCGGGGTAGCGTTGACCGGCTGCTCGGGACCCGCCCGGCCCTATTTTAAAAAAAAAAAAAGGAGATTCGGGTAGGCCGGGCAGGAGCCGGGCAGCGCTCGCCGGCTGCCCGCGATCCCCGTCGGCCCGAAACTGCCCCCAAATCGCTGTTTTTCGCGATTTTCTCCAAATCAGCTGAAATCTCAAACGGGGAAGAAATTGGAATTAAATAAACAGTAATGGAATTTGGATAGGGGAGGACAAGACCCAGTGAGCGAAATCAAACAATCAGCTCTCGTTTCGGAGAATTGGGAGATCGGAGATTTCGGGAACCGTCGCCGGAAAACCGCGATAACCCCCCGATTCCGACTGATTTAGCGCCGGTGAGGTCCCGATCGACCACGGCGAAGCATCGGCGGCGCCCAGAGCTATCTCCCGCGTCCATTCCGGCCGTCGTCGCGGCGTCTAGGGGCGAGAACCGCCGCCCACCAGCCTCGTCGCTGCCGCTCCCCCGATCCCGGCCGCCCTTCGGCTAACGGGCCTCGGCCCATTTCCCTTTCTTTGCAGGCTCGGCCCATTCAGGCCCAACGCTCTCCAGTCCGGCCCAGCTTCTCTTCAGGGCGGTTTCTCCCTTCCGGCCAGTCCGACCCGACCCGACCCGAACCGATTCGTCCGGCGATTTTTTTTATTTATTTTACAGAGAAGTCCCTCAACTTTCCGGACTAGGTAAATTCTCGACTTAGTGGCATGATTAGGGCTCCTTTCCTGAATATTATTGCTTGCTTGATGGATATAATGTGAAATGAGTGTTCTTGGGTCGCGTGGGTGATCGAATTTGTCCCGAACTCGATTTTTACGAACTTTCTGCTTTGTCACATTTCAGTCCAGACGATGCATTTTATTTTTTTCAGATCTGCCCCGAACTCTAAAAATTATTTTCAATCAAGTCCCGGTCATTTTACTATTTTTCAATCAGTCCTGGAATTCTCAGAATTTTTTCGAGCATCCCAAAGAACTTTCCAGGTTGTTTCAGTTTAGTCCCGGGGCTATTTTTTCACTTTTTTAAGATCTGTCCCGAACTCTAAAAATTATTTTTAATCAAGTCCCGGTCATTTTACTATTTTACAATCAGTCCTGGAATTTTCAGAATTTTTCAAGCATCCCAAAGAACTTTCCAGGTTGTTTCAGTTTGGTCCAGGGGCCATTTTTTTGTTTTCAGATCAGTCCCGATTTTCAAATTCATTTCAAATAAGTCCTAGGACATTTTCAGTAATTTTTTACACAGTCTCCATTTTTAGAATTTTTAAATCAGTCCCCAATTTTTTAGAATTTTCAAATCAGTCCCCAATTTTTCAGAATTTTCAAATCAGTCCCTGATCTTTTAAAATCGTTCAATTTAGTCCCCTGGACATTTTCTAAAAATATCTTACCCTTTTCTACTTGGATCATTCACCGACAATGCATGTGCCCCATTTAAATATTTCATTTTTGTAATTATGTGACCATGTCGGAAATTAGAGTTTATCGGGCGGTCAACTAATGGCTATTTCGATAGCTCGAAATTCGTAGACTAAAGCATTCGGCAAGTTTTTTTAATTAACCTAAAATTCTACATTCGGGATAATCGGGACGTTAAATTTGACTAAATTAAATCACTTGATTTCTTTAAATGGATTGCACGAATTGATTAATAATTTGTAATCGCGTCGACAGTTCAAGGACTGTTAGTCATGCCCTTTTCAAAATTCACAATTTCAAAGGCACCGAGATACGTACAACGTAATCTTGATTTTTATGCACACCCATATTTACCGATTCAAGGGCATAATTACCGGTTTTTGTCCTGCCGTGATCCTAGTGTAGGTTTGTGCATAGAATTGGTCAAAACATGGGAAAACAAATTAATCACAAACTCGGCTTAAATCAAACATGGGCAATAGTCGAATAGAGGGTTAGGTTTTGGATTTTTAGGTGAAAATACTTTTAATCTGTAAAAGCCATATTGTGGCGATACAGAATAATCTAAAAATAACCCACTCATTCGAGACTTGACTATGGACATCATGTCTGTTGGGCCCGTTAAAGAATGCCGAATGCTACATACCCTATCCATCATCCATTTTGTTTGTTTTAGGGTAGGATTTGTATGCCAAGATACCCCGGATAATAATTGATTAACTCACGTAAATTCGGCAATAACAAAATCTCATTGTCTGTTTATTTGCGCTTACTTGTTACATCTTTTGCACTTGATTGTTATGCGGATCGAGCCCGATCCTTTAGGACTCGATTCACACCTGGTCCAACGCCCATAACCGTCGATCACGGGGTCCAATGCCCCCATACATTGAGTGCACATTTAATTTAATTTTCAGTCTTTTCCAAACTGTACGGTGAGCATGAGTGAAATCATGGCCGAATGCGAACCGACCGAGATTTAGTCATTGTAGTTGTCTTTTATTTATTTGAGAAAACAATGTAAGGTTTTATATTATACATATATTCATGTAAAATCCCGGTCGGAGAGTGGACGGTCAGAGTGTTTCTTCGAATTTACGGTGTCAAAACGCATAAGATGAGCGGAACTTAATTAAGCGGTAATTAAATTAAAATGGCAAGCCTAGACAAGCTAGAGTACCGAAAGGGCGTGTGGGATATAGGCCCACACGTAATAGAACCCCCGAATTCGGAATTTTCGGTTCCGTACAAACCACTGCCTTAGCATCTTAGGTGTACCCCGTACCCCTAGACCTGGGTAACTTGCCGGCCCTCGACCTTCGGGTCGTAAAATGGCAAGTGGCGACTCCTTCTCACGTGCGTCCGTCGCGCGTCCTCGGGAAGGTGGACACTCCCAAGCCGCGTTGCATTTAGGCGCGCGCATGCGTGCCTCGACGAGACGAAATTCGGGTGCGCACAGTTTGGCGACTCCACTGGGGAGATTTAGAGGATTCGGGCTCGTTTCCGCTTGCTTTGTTTGCTTGTTTATTTATCGCTTTCCGCAATTTTTCGCTTATCTACTTTATGCATTTTTATTTCCCGCACACGCATTGCATATCATACTAGCTTCTAGGTACCTATGGGTCGTGTCCCACGACCGGTAATAGGAGCATAGGTTAGATAGCGGTTCGAAGTAGGGGTACGGCGCGCAGTTCGACTGTCGCTTAGGCCTTGAAAAGAATCCCGTTCGATTTCAAGGAATTGACACCCTTGAGTCGGGGGCCCCCATCCCTAGGTAGCACGGTCCTTGTAGTACCGAAACCATGTATACTGCAGGAGCTTCATGCCATTTTCCAACCCGACTTCAGTAACAGTCCATTGAGTCGGTTTGCGCGCCATTTGAGTCCTTTTCCGTTTTTGAGAGAGATGTACGTTGTATACATTAAGCCGTGGGCATTTATTTTCTGTACCCATGCATCATCTAATTTCAAAATTAGGCGTCATTTATATTAACTAGTCCTAAATCGGTTTTCCTTTCATCTTGGTAAGAGATGGCGCGCTCGGTCTCCTTTCCACACCTCGACAGGGTCATGCCACCACTCGAGGAAATTAGTCACATCTGGGCTCATCTACGCCAAGTCGACCGCGATTACATCAGGACTTTTGTTGGGGATATACCAATGCTAGCCATGTGCTGAGTGGATTGGAAATTTTTAGGAGCAGCAGAGACGTTTTGGGACCCAGTCCATGCCGTCTTCAACATCCAGGTATCGAGCTCACACCTACCATCGAGGAATATCGCACTCTCGTCGGAAGAATTGCAGCCACCCGCGACATCGTGGAACCTGACTTCCACACCACCCGACTTGTTTTGGTATCGCGTCTACTTGGGGTGCATAGGTCTCAGCTACAAGCCGAACTTGCATATTCCGGTGCCACAGAGATAGTCACCGCGAAACTACTCCGTTTTATTGAAATACGAGCACGCGAGGTTCAAGGGGATCTTTTACAAAAGAATTTTTGTCATGCAATCTTATTCTTAATTTTCGGGACTTTATTATTCCCTCGCTCAGCCGATCACATTGACGCAGCCTTAGCTAGCGTTGTCCTCCAAGTGGTTGGAGGCCGCGAATATGAGGTGGCCTTGTTGGCCGAGACCATACGGTCCCTTGATCGCGTTACAAGAAAGACCGATCGAAGGTTGAGAGGGGTCCCAATCCTTTTGCAAATTTGGCTCCAAAGCCATGCAAACCCCTTCGGCCTTGTTCGTCCGGTTATGTTTTTCACACGTCCGAGTCTATCATTTCGCGGTTACTACCTCTGTTGCTTGTGGAAGAATGCAAGGTCTCCGAGTGGATCAAAATTTTTCGCGAAATAGCACCAAAGGGCTTTAAATGGCGCACCGCGTGGATGCCACTTGGACCCATGACCCTTAAATGTCCTGATTTTAACGGAGTACCACTCGTGAGCCATGCGGGGTCCACCACCTGTTTTCCAGCGCGAGTAGTGAGGCAGTTAGGTGGCTTACAGACAGTTCCCAAAGATACGGCGCGAACCGAGTTCGAACACACTTGGCGGGAGGACCAGACGTCCATAGATCACCTAAGTGAAATCGAACGGGTTATGACCGCGTGGCAGACTACGGTCATCGAGCATCTTTACTTCCCCGAGCACCCTACCCAAGATGAACGGAACTTTCAAGCCACGGAGGAATATATACTCCGCTTTTATCGATGGGGTCCATCAGAGAATGATGATTTCACAGATTCCCCTCCGGTAGAGAGTAGCACATCATCCGGGGCACCGGTACCGGACATGACCATCCAAGCGGAGCTCGCCAACCTCAGGGCTGAAAGGGATCGCCTCCGCCGAGAGATCGCCAAAAAGAATGAGCACAGCTGGGCGATCAGCACCAACTACAGAAGGAACTTGCCCAGACCCACGCCCAACTCCAGAGGCGTGACCAGGAGTTGGCGCAAGCGAACGCTGCTTTGGAAAGGTTCAGGAAGAGGGCCCGTGGAGGTCCACGCACATCCTAGGATAGACATCTCTACCAGGCCCTCACCTGGAACCGGTGCTTTCCATGGCGATGGTCGCTTGCACCTTGGGCACGTTGGAAGACCGACTTAGGACTATCTTTTCAAAATTTGTATTGCACTTTGAACCATTCGGAGTTAATACGAATGACGGCATTAGTTTTGAAAAACTCACGCATCGCATGCATCCTACTCATTTACTGTTTTGCATAACAACTAACATCTCACCATACAAATGAGTGAAGATCTCCTTCAAAGAGAGTATCACCGCATGATCAGATGTACATCTCTCCGTAAGACCCTGCACATCTACTAGCAACTAAGCACGCCTCACACATGTCCAAGCATGTTCACTCCAACTCATACATGCGTGCTCAACGTATCAATGCATGTCTCTTGGTGCGCTCGCACGACACCTACCAGGCCAGTTCGCTTCCCTACACTCTTGCATTGAAATCTTGAACAGTTTATGTTCTTTCATTGTTTTCTTTTTTCATTGCAGGAAATTCTCAACAAGAAGACAGCCTGAATACTGAGCGACCGCAATTGACACAACAAACGTCTCTCATCCAACTCCACGGGATTTCAACACTAAGTCCCCATCCTTGCTCCACAAATCATGACCGCTCATCTGAAATCCAAAATCGACGAGGATTCAAATTCATCCAAGCGATACTCCGAGGAGCAAGTCTAATCCTTTCGCTGCAAAGACCGGAAGTGACAGCTCCACAAGCAGAGCATGACTCAACTCTCGATCGTAGGAGATACCAGCAAGATCATGCCTCTGATCAAAGAATGGATCTCATCCACCTCTGTTGTGGTCGCCGATTGAACGCGGGGGCAATATGCGCAGTCTTCTTTAAACTCTCTTTTGCTTTAATTTAAATGCACTCCCCCAAATAGGCTCTCGACATGAACAAATCCTTCAATGGAGCATTATGACAGTCTTTGCGACGCCCTATTAGTTCTGTTGGACCTGTTCGACTCGCCTGTCCTTATGGGACCCGACTCCTCGAGTCTTCCCTAGGACGACTGTGCATGCTTACTCGCAACTAGGGAAAATATGCTTATGTGACTTTAGTCACGGTCTAACCACTCTAGAGTAGTGATGACTAGATTCTCAGAAACAAATGCCACCTACGCATGGCACCCCATGGGTCGTGCGCAGGACAAAAAGGAATTTTCCTATGGGATCACCTCATATTTCTTACCACATATTCCCCGCATAATCGCCTAATGCATTGTCTTCTTTGTCATCCTTCACAGGGGCACATTGACCACAGGCGAAGAGCGATGCACGAGTTCACGCTTCCTTGAGAACTTGTCTCGGACCCTTTCCTTATACTTTGACGAGGGAAGTGTCCGACGATGAGGTACCCCCTGTGAAGTCGAAAACAAGGACAATCGAACGAATCACTCAGCATTGATGCAACCGTCTTCCTCGAACATCCAGTGGCTTCAATAGCGTGCACCCTCCAAGAGGCACGCGCTGTAAAGAATAACAAGAGATGATCGGAGACATCACACCAGGCGCCTACCACTGGCCACTTCAACAAATAAAGACCGGGGCATCCCCGTTCAACATTCGCGCTGAGACAACCTCGGTTCCCTTATTCCACATGGGGCAATTTGACATTTTCTTTCCTAGACAACAGGGGAAATTCACATGTAATGCTTGCAAGGGCAAATGACACGAAGTTCGACTTCCTAGTGCGCGAGAGTCAAACTTCCAATAAAGTCGGTCCTCACAAAATAGGGCTAGTAACACACAACAAGTCTCGACGAGGCGAAGCACACCAAAGCGACCTCGGCGATGCAAAATCGTGGAGTTTCAAACAAAGACATGGGGCACAAAACAAACCCCAGCTGCAAAAAAAAAAAAAAAAACAGAGCATAAGAAGCGGGAAAAACCCGCTATGAACAAAACAAGGCACCCCCGAGATTTAAAACTCCGGCACCGCCAATTCAAAGAAGAAATCAACAAACCCCGACAAAAGGGGAACAGCAGATGCAACTCCTCGATGGAGACAGAACGCAACGCACTCGGAGGTCGAATCCTTCGAACCCTTCGGGGCGACCTAGGCAAAAGTTAGGGCAAGAGAGAGGCACGACTGAAAATCCCGAGGCGGGCAGCCATGGCAGAAGGAGAGCTAATCCCCTTTAGGTTGAGAGGTACGGCCCCGAGGTGGGTAACCGTAGCAAAAGGAGAGTAAAACGAGAGATAAACAAAACAGTCACCCTAGGCTCTCGCACACTGCGCGGACCAGGGATCCCCAAGGAAAATGGCCAGATTATCTACTCCAACATGATCCTCAATCAGCCCTCCAACACAGCTCAACCGTCCAGCGTGGATTCCATCTCAAGCACAGTGGGCAAACCGAGCATGCTACCCAAGCAGTTTGATACAGCCTACACAACAGAAGAACATAGGAAAAAGGGTACATCTCGCTACAGGCGTGAACTCGTGTATCCTTTTAGCCTGGGGCAACGCATTCCCCCAAGCTTTCTCTTTTATGTTTGTCTTTGCATAACTCCAGAATGGGTCACAGCCACCCTTCAACAGGCTACCACAAAGCCGAAATCCCAGACATTCCTTTCTGAGGTCTAGTAATAGTATTATGGAAATGGTCAGACGAAGTCTGATAAAATCTGGGCAAAAAAAAAATCGTCGTGCGGGTTACAAATGCAGTCGCATTATAGCACCCTGACGAGAAGGGTTCTAAGCCGACGGGCGCGTCGAATAATCGACAGAGCCGCTAGGGCAACATTAAGAATGTCTCGATATGCTCGTACATGGCCAACAGGAGCCTTGGAGGCCTCGCATTGAGGCCTTCGAAAATGGGATCTCATTCGTATCCCCAAAGCAAAAACTCTCCACAGGTCGCCCTGGCGACCCGAAACTGAAGAACACGCATCGCGAACACATCCTTTTACTTGTACTTATACATTGTTAGTAACCCCATGACTTACTGATAATGTCAGGATCACGGGTACAACAAACGCAAGAACTACGGCAGACTCTGATCCCCGGTCCAAGAGGGTACGTAGGCGCTCTCAGAGCTCGAGTCCTGCACCGCAAGACGCCGGTCCATCAGTAAAGCACAACCATCCCAGCAGGGCCGGCATCCGGCGGAGCAACGAGCAACCGCCTAGCAAGCAAAAGTCCCAGTAGCGAGACCGGGGCATTCCCAGCAAGCAATCGCTTCAGCGGCGAGACCAGCTGCCAGCAAGAGCAACAAACAATCGATCCAGCAGCAGGGTCGGCTCCCAACGGATCAAACACACAACCACCCCAGGGGCAAAGCATCGACGAAGTAACTTCATTGCGGCAGCGACGTCAATCGACAGCAGATCAACACCTTTGGGACAGCATCAGCCCTGTATACTCAGCGCGCACCACTGTCCACATGACTAACGAAGAGTTATGCTCTTCTCTACAGCACCACCTCTCGACGATAATGTTCACAAGCTACTGGGGCATCGTCGGTGAAAACAGCGACCATACCATTCTCGCCAAGGACAAATTGCAATTTCATTGGTCTCACGCGACTGACATCCACCGTTAGCTATTGTTCTCTCCTACGTGCAGATGCGCATGGAACCCCAAGGGGCATCTCCTCCTTAACGGACTCACGATTACTTCGCGCGGCCGGTCACAATCTCAAATCGAGTAGAGGGTCCTCTGGGTTCTCTGTCGCGTCTAGGACTTCGTGTCCATCTTTACCGCTTTTCGGACTTCACGTCCAGGACTTCGTGTCCATCTTTACCGCCTTTCGGACTTCGCGTCCAGGACTTCGTGTCCATCTTTACCGCTTTTCGGACTTCGCGTCCAGGACTTCGTGTCCATCTTTATCGCTTTTCGGATTTCGCGTCCAGGACTTCGTGTCCATCTTTATCGCTTTTCGGACTTCGCGTCCAGGACTTCGTGTCCATCTTTATCGCTTTTCGGACTTCGCGTCCAGGACTTCGTGTCCATCTTTACCGCTTTTCGGACTTCGCGTCCAGGACTTCGTGTCCATCTTTACCGCTTTTCGGACTTCGCGTCCAGGACTTCCTGTCCATCTTTACCGCTTTTCGGACTTCGCGTCCAAGACTTCGCGTCTATCTTTACCGCTTTTCGGACTTTGCGTCCATCTTTACTGCTTTTTGGACTTCGCGTCCATCTTTATCGCTTTTCGGACTCGTGTCCAGGACTTCGTGTCCATCTTTACTGCTTTTCGGACTTCGCATCCAGGACATCGTGTCCATCTTCACCGCTTTTCGGACTTCGCGTCCAGGACTTCGTGTCCATCTTCACCGCTTTTCGGACTTCGCGTCCGTATCTTTACTGCATTTTGGGACTTCGTGTCCACATTCATTGCATTCCGGACTTCGTGTCCGAGTCTACTACATTCGGACTTCGTGTCCTCATTTACTGCTTTCCAAACTTCGTGTCCGCATTCACAGCATTTTGGACATCACGTCCGCATCTATTGCATTTTGGACTTCGTGTCTACATTCATTGCATTCCGGACTTCGTGTCCGAGTCTACTGCATTCCGGACTTCGTGTCCTCATTTACTGCTTTCCAAACTTCGTGTTCGCATTCACAGTATTTTGGACTTCGCGTCCGCATCTATTGCATTTTGGACTTCGTGTCCACATTCATTGCGTTCCGAACTTCGTGTCCGTATTTACTACTTTTTGGACTTCGTGTCCTCACTTAATGTCTTTTAAGTATGTGTCCACATTTACTAATTTATGGTTTTTACTATTTTTGCAACAGGCCTACATATTAGCAAAAACGAGGAGAATTGCCAAACGGTCGCCAGGACCAAACGAGGTGCTTCTTATAGTCTTTGGCTGCATCCTCTATCCGAGCACGCAACCAAAGAGGGGCAAGCTGTCAGCACCTAATTTCGGTCCATCGGCTCCGAGGGGGGCAAAATTGTCATTTCCTAATCTATCACATTTTCTTTAAATATATATATATATATATATATATATATATTTTAATTAAATTAAATTATGTATGTATAAATTAAAAAAAAAGGGAAGAAAAGAAAAGAAAAAATCTCGGGCAGGGCTGGGCAAGGCCGGGCAGCGTTGATCGGCTGACCGGGACCCGCCGGCCCTATTTAAAAAAAAAAAAGGAGATTCGGGCAGGAGCCGGGCAGCGCTCGCCGGCTGCCCGCGATCCCCGCAGGCCCGGAACTGCCCCCAAATCGCGGTTTTCCGCGATTTTCTCCAAATCAGCTGAAATCTCAAACGGGGAAGAAATTGGAATTAAATAAACAAAAATGGAATTCGGATAGGGGAGGATAAGACCCAGTGAGCGAAATCGAACAATCAGCTCTCGTTTCGGAGAATTGGGAGATCGGAGATTTCGGGAACCGTCGCCGGAAAACTGAGATAACCCCCCGATTTCGACTGATTTAGCGCCGGTGAGGTCCCGATCGACCACGGCGAAGCATCGGCGGCGCCCAGAGCTATCTCCCGCGTCCATTCCGGCCGTCGTCGCGGCGTCTAGGGGCGAGAACCGCCGCCCACTAGCCTCGTCGCCGCCGCTCCCCCAATCCCGGCCGCCCTTCGGCTAACGGGCCTCGGCCCATTTCCCTTTCTTTGCAGGCTCGGCCCATTCAGGCCCAACGCTCTCCAGTCCGGCCCAGCTTCTCTTCCGGGCGGTTTCTCCTTCCGGCCAGTCCGACCCTACCCGATCCGACCCGATTCGTCCGGCGATTTTTTTTATTTTACAGAGAAGTCCCTCAACTTTCCGGACTAGGTAAATTCTCGACTTAGTGGCATGATTAGGGCTCCTTTCCTGAATATTATTGCTTGCTTGATGGATATAATGTGAAATGAGTGTTCTAAGGTCGCGTGGGTGATCGAATTTGTCCCGAACTCGATTTTTACGAACTTTCTGCTTTGTCACATTTCAGTCCAGAGGATGCATTTTATTTTTTTCAGATCTGCCCCGAACTCTAAAAATTATTTTCAATCAAGTCCCAGTCATTTTACTATTTTTCAATCAGTCCTGGAATTCTCAGAATTTTTTCGAGCATCCCAAAGAACTTTCCAGGTTGTTTTAGTTTAGTCCCGGGGCCATTTTTTCACTTTTTTCAGATCTGTCCCGAACTCTAAAAATTATTTTTAATCCAGTCCCGGTCATTTTACTATTTTCCAATCAGTCCTGGAATTTTCAGAATTTTTCAAGCATCCCAAAGAACTTTCCAGGTCGTTTCAGTTTAGTCCCGGGGCCTTTTTTTTTGTTTTCAGATCAGTCCCGATTTTCAAATTCATTTCAAATAAGTCCTAGGACATTTTCAGTAATTTTTTACACAGTCCCCATTTTTAGAATTTTCAAATCAGTCCCCAATATATTAGAATTTTCAAATCAGTCCCCAATTTTTCAGAATTTTCAAATCAGTCCCTGATCTTTTAAAATCGTTCAATTTAGTCCCCTGGACATTTTCTAAAAATATCTTACCCTTTTCTACTTGGATCATCCACCGACAATACATGTGCCCCATTTAAATATTTCATTTTTGTAATTATGTGACTACGTCGGAAATTAGAGTTTATCGAGCGGTCAACTAATGGCTATTTCGACAGCTCAAAATCCGTAGACTAAAGCATTCGGCAAGTTTTTTTAATTAACCTAAAATTCTACATACGGGATAATCGGGACGTTAAATTTGACTAAATTAAATCACTTGATTTCTTTAAATGGATTGCACGAATTGATTAATAATTTGTAATCGCGTCGACAGTTCAAGGACTGTTAGTCATGCCCTTTTCAAAATTCACAATTTCAAAGGCACCGAGATACGTACAACGTAATCTTGATTTTCATGCACACACATATTTACCGATTCAAGGGCATGATTATCGGTTTTTGTCCTGCCGTGATCCTAGCGTAGGTTTGTGCATAGAATTGGTCAAAAGATGGGAAAACAAATTAATCACAAACTCAACTTAAATCAAACATGGGCAATAGTCGAATAGAGGGTTAGGTTTTGGATTTTTAGGTGAAAATACTTTTAATATGTAAAAGCCATATTGTCGCGATACAGAATAATCTAAAAATAACCCACTCATTCGAGACTTGACTATGGACATCATGTCTGTTGGGTCCGTTAAAGGATGCCGAATGCTACATACCCTATCCATCATCCATTTTGTTTATTTTAGGGTAGGATTTGTATGCCAAGATACCCCGGATAATAATTGATTAACTCACGTAAACTCGGCAATAACAAAATCTCATTGTCTGTTTATTTGCGCTTACTTGTTACATCTTTTGCACTTAATTGTTATGCGGATCGAGCCCGATCCTTTAGGACTCGATTCACACCGGGTCCAACGCCCGTAACCGTCGATCACGGGGTCCAATGCCCCCATACACTGAGTGCACATTTAATTTAATTTTCAGTCTTTTCCAAACTGTACGGTGAGCATGAGTGAAATCATGGCCGAATGCGAATCGACCGGGATTTAGTCATTGTAGTTGTCTTTTATTTATTTGAGAAAACAATGTAAGGTTTTATATTATACATATATTCATGTAAAATCCCGGTCGGAGAGTGGACGGTCAGAGTGTTTCTTCGAATTTACGGTGTTAAAACGCATAAGATGAGCGGAACTTAATAAAGCGGTAATTAAAATGGCAAGCCTAGACAAGTTAGAGTACCGAAAGGGCGTGTGGGATATAGGCCCACACGTAATAGAACCCCCGAATTCAGAATTTTCGGTTCCGTACAGACCATTGCCTTAGCATCTTAGGTGTACCCTGTACCCCTAGACCCGGGTAACTTGCTGGCCCTCGACCTTCGGGTCGTAAAATGGCAAGTGGCGACTCCTTCTCATGTGCGTCCGTCGCGCGTTCCCGGGAAGGTGGACACTCCCAAGCCGCGTTGCATTTAGGCGCGCGCATGCGTTCCCCGACGAGACGAAATTCGGGTGCGCACATATCCCATCACGAAACTTGACAGAAATCTTTGTGAGCTTGGTGAGGAAACATGAAGGCACTTGGTGTAGCAACTCATCCCCTCCATTTTCCGGATAGTACTTGAATCCCTAATTGTCATGATAATGAAACAACTTATGACCAATGTCTTCAGCAATTAAAGCAAATGGTCGAGTGCATCAAGAAGTTACATTACCACTCTAAAGTAGAGGCTTCGAAGATAAGGAGATCTTCTCAGTGTCGCCCAAAGGCCCTAAGCTGTCATAGAACTTATCCAATCCTATGTTATGTTGATCATATAACTGAACAGAGTAAGCTCATTCCTTGTGGCAAGGTCCTAAAGATGTAGCAAAAAGGGGAGCCTCAGAGATACAAACAAAATAAAATCACAGCAAGAGAGGAAAATGTACTAAAGGAAGCTTGGCCTCTATAATCGAGAAAGATAGGGTTAACTCCTTCACATTAGAGAAGACCCACAGGAGCTTCTTCCCCAGGGCTACTTCTCTATCTCCAATGCTTTCTAAATCTCAGTAGTAGCTTGGCCTCAACTAGCTGTGTGGTGTCTCCCAATATGCGGCACTTGAAGAGACTACCAAGATAGTGGAAGGATTTAAGACAAGCCCCTTTGATGTGTAGGATGCAGTCTTATGAATAATTTTTTAGTAATGTTACTTTCTTTTTAAAAAAAATTGCTTTTTAAAAAAAAAATTGGTACAGTTATTCTCAAATTTTCTTTTGACATAGATTACTTTTCTTAATATGTTCAATTATAATATTAATAAGATTTATTGTTTATGAATCTCAATCAACACGTAAAAATCCAAACAGTCTATATCTATATCTATATAAAGCATAAAAACCAAAGCAATTCATCGGCTGATGTCACGTAGGACAAAAATAGTTTATGATCGAGTGACTTTTGACGTTCCAACTAATCATAATATGACAGATGGCGTGCTATCCTCTTGCCATGTCACTCTCTGAATTCCAAAGATCTTTTTTAGTTATAAAAGTAAAAAATTCTTTTCATATAACTCAGGCAATACATACCAATACATGTTGATAATCTATGTTCAACCTCTCTCTCTCTCTTTCTCTCTCTGTTGGTTTGGTTTCCACCCAAACAGCTCCTCTCCTTCCCCCGAGCTCTCTCTGTCTCGCCCTCTATCTCCTGTCTGCTCTTCGTCATCTCCTCCGCTTAGAACAGAGCAAAAAGAAAAGAAAAAGAAAGAAGAAAGGAAGAAACAAATGAGCCTTAAGGGAAAAAAAAAACAACCTTACCAAATATGGTTATTAAGAAATAAACTTTAACCAAACACGCGGTTGAAAAAAAAAAGAGCTTGAACTATCTTATGGACAAAGTCGCAAGTGGTTTTTTATATATGTTCGATAACTCTAGCCCGTGCATAAGCAGGGGAATGATGCGATTCCCGCCAAGAATGACGAGACCCGACAACTAAAAGAACCCAAGATCGTTCCACGATCAGATTTGATGGACGAACCTTCAACCCGTTGCTTACAACATAAACAAGAACCTTCGTATAACTGACCTCAACCCGTTATTTAATGCGAAACAAGAATCTCGGTATATAGGAAGACGCCACAAATTGTGATGGAAAGCCGTTTGATAAGTCGATGAAGATGCCAAAAACGGTGGTGGAAAGCCGTTTGATAAGTCGGTGATGAACGCCACGGAAACTTCCGATAAGTTCGAATTAGTTCTTCAAGAACCAAAGAGAATACTCTCACAATTTTCTGAATGTTCCTTTCTATTAAAAATTGACTAAGATGAATATATATAGACATAAACTAATCCTAATCTTGTCATATCTCCTCCTATAGATAAGGAAAATAAAACTTAGAATATCGATAGAGATATGACATAATCTATAAAGATATGAAATCTAAATATCCTTACAATAGCTCCATGAGAATTAAACTTTAAACAAATCTGATGATATCTTTTCTTGATCATCAAATATTCTAGAATCTTCCTCAAACACTTGCTGAATTTAGCCTTGTTCGAAATCTTCTATAACTTGAATCATGTTGATGGATCTTTGTTGATCACGTGGTTCATGTCCAATGGGCCTCCACGAATTTGCTTGAGCCCGAACCTCTTGAATCAGGCCGTTGAGTTCATCTTTAAACTTCTTTGCTCGTGCTCGCATAATTGGTCCAATTGGAACTTGAACTAGATCCCTTGAAGTCGTGCTCTGATTTGTATCATTCCCCTTCTCTTGAAAAGAATTTGCCCTCAAATCATCACCTACATCAAAAGGAAGCAAATCAGCAACATTAAAAGTAGAACTTACATTGTACTGACCAGGTAAGTCTAGTTTGTAAGCGTTATCATTGATGCGCTCCAGGACTTGAAAAGGACTATCTCCCCTTGGAAGCAATTTCGAACGTCTTTGCGCCGGAAATCTCTCTTTCCTCATATGCAACCAAACCCAATCTCCGGGTTCAAAAATCAGCTTATGACGCCCCTTGTTGGCGTGTTTTGCATACTGCTCAGTTCTTCGCTCAATGTTGAGTCTTGCTTTCTCATGAATCTGCTTGACAAATTCAGCTTTCTTTTTGTCATCTAAATTAACATGCTCAGACAAAGGTAAAGGAGATAAATCCAATGGAGTTAAAGGATTAAATCCATACACAATTTCAAATGGTGAAAATTTAGTAGCGGAATGAACAGATCTGTTATAAGCAAACTCAACATGTGACAAACACTCTTCCCATGTTTTAATGTTCTTTTTTATGATTGCCCTCAACAAAGTAGACAAAGTTCTATTTACTACTTCCGTTTGACCCTCAGTTTGTGGGTGACAAGTAGTAGAAAACAACAGCTTAGTACCTAACTTACACCACAAAGTCTTCCAAAAATAGCTCAAGAACTTAGCATCTCTATCCGAAACAATTGTTCTAGGCATGCCATGTAACCTCACAATCTCCCTAAAGAACAAATCAGCAACATGCGAAGCATCATCCGTTTTGTGACATGGAATAAAGTGTGCCATCTTAGAAAATCTATCCACAACCACAAAAATTGAATCTCTCCCACGTTTAGTCCTAGGTAATCCTAACACAAAGTCCATTGAAATATCAATTCAAGGCTCACTAGGAATTGGTAAAGGATTATACAAACCGTTGAGCTGCACTCTGGATTTAGCTTGCCTATATGTAACACATCTACCACAAATTCTCTCAACATCTCTTTTCATATGTGACCAATAGAATTGTTCTTGCAAAATAGATAAAGTCTTTGCAACTCCAAAATGTCTCATTAATCCCCCACCATGAGATTCATGCACCAATAACTCGCTCAAGGAATAATTAGGCACGCATAACTTATTCTCTCGAAACATGAATTCATTATGCCTAAAGAACTTACCGCAAGGTGTTTTCTCACAAGCCCGATATTCCTCACAAAATTCATGGTCATCAGCATATAAATTTTTAATGTGCTCAAAACCAAGCAATTTTGCATCTAGTGTAGAGAGTAATGCATACCTGCGAGAAAGTGCATCGGCAACCACATTCTCCTTACCTTGCTTATACCGAATGACGTATGGAAACGTCTCAATGAACTCCACCAATCGGGCATGTCTTTTGTTTAGTTTGTGTTGGCCCTTCAAGTGTTTCAAGGACTCATGATCGGTGTGTATCACGAACTCCTTAGGCCATAGGCAGTGCTGCCACGTCTCTAAAGCTCGAACCAATGCATACAACTCTTTATCATAAGTTGGATAGTTTAAGACTGCCCCGCTTAGTTTTTCGCTGAAGCAATTGGTCGTCCTTCCTGCATGAGAACTGCACCTATACCAACACCTGAAGTATCACATTCAATCTCAAAAGTTTTAGAAAAGTTAGGTAAAGATAATAAAGGAGCGTTGGTCAACTTCTCTTTGATTAGCTGAAACGCCTTCTCTTGTTCTTCTCCCCATCTAAATCCAACGTTTTTCTTGATCACTTCAGTAAGTAGTGCTGCTATGCTACTAAAGTCCTTCACGAATTGCCGGTAGAAACTAGCAAGTTCATGAAAACTACGAACATTACTTACACTTGTGGGACTAGGCCACTCTTGGATTGCACGTACCTTCTCTTCATCAACCTGTATACCTTGTGCACTAACAACAAATCCCAAAAATACAAGCTTATCGGTGCAAAAAGTACACTTCTTCATATTAGCAAATAACTTTTCCTTCCTAAGCACATCTAAAACAAATTTCAAATGTACCTTATGATCATCAAAGTAGACAACCACAAATCTACCTATAAATGCACGCAAAACAGGATTCATTAGTCTCATAAAAGTGCTTGGAGCATTAGTCAAACCAAAAGGCATAACTAACCATTCATACAAACTGTATTTTGTTTTAAAGGCAATTTTTCATTCATCTCCTTCTTTCATTTTAATTTGATGATAATCACTCTTTAAATCAATTTTAGAAAATACACAAGAACCATGTAACTCATCTAACATATCATCTAAGCGAGGAATAGGATGATGATACTTTACCGTTATGTTGTTGATTGCTCGGCAATCAATGCACATTCTTCACGTCCCATCCTTCTTAGGTACAAGTATTACTAGAACAGCGCATGGGCTCAAGCTCTTCCTCACGTGCCCTTTCTCTAACAACTCACTTACCTGCCGTTGAAGCTCCTTTGTCTCCTCAGGATTGCTCCTATAGACTGGTCGGTTTGGAATTGTCGCACCGGGAACAAAATCAATTTGATGTTCAATCCCTCGGATTGGAAGTAACCCATGTGGTGTTTTCTCGGGAAAGACATCATCATACTCCTGCAAAAGAGAAACAACAGAACTAGGAAGAGCGAGATCAAGTTCGTTAGTATTGAATAATGCCTCTTTGTACAAAAGTACAATCATCAGCTGATTTGAAAACATTGCTTGCCTAATTTCTCCCATTTTTGCATAAAAATTCTTTTGTTTTCTCTCTAATTTTCTCTCAATGGCCGAATTTTGATTTTCTTTTTCTCTCTCTTTTTTCTCGGCCTCTATCTGATTTTCACTCCTTTTCTTTTGTTCACTCTCTTTATTTTGATCACTCTCTTTTTGCAATCTCACTTGATCCTCATATACTTGCTGCGAAGTCAATGGTACAAGAGTGATTGATCGTTGATTAAGTACAAAGGAGTATTTGTCGTAAAGCCATCATGCTTCACTCGTCTATCAAATTGCCATGGACGCCCTACCAACAAGTGTCCTGCTTGCATCGGTACTACATCACACAACACTTCATCTTCGTATTTACCGATTCGAAATGCAACTAACACCTGCTTGTCCACCATTATCTCACCACTATCATTTAACCATTGCAATTTGTATGGCTTGGGGTGCTTCAGCAGGGTAGTCCCAATTTTTCTACCAGTGTTGTGCTTGCGACATTAGTACAACTATCACCATCAATAATCACACTACATACCTTGTCTTTGATGTAGCACCTAGTGTAAAAGATGTTCTCCCGCTGCATTTCTTCAGCTCCTTTTGTTTGCAAGCTCAATGCTCTCCTTGCCACCAATGTCAATGCATCTGGAGCTAAATATTCCTCCTCGGGAACGTCCTCTAATGGGGGCATGTCATCGTGATCACTCTTTCTTTGGAACGATGAGATTTTCATCTTAATACTACCCAAGTTATCGTATTCCCGATTCCTAACTTCTCTAAACTGCCCTCCATGTCTCCTATTACTAACAACCGAATCTCGATAATCTTCTTCATCAAAACCAGCACCATAATTCTCTTCATCTTCAACCCTTACTTCCCTCGGTTGAACTCTTTCCCTCATACGTGCATTAGGAGCGTTTGTGGCTGCTCCACACGTGTATTCTCCATCTGATCCATCCGTTCATGAACTTGCTCTATCTCCAACCTCATCACACGCCTCATCTCACTCATCATGGCCTCCATAAGTACTTTCGATTCAGCCAATTCCGTAGAACCTTCGGGAATATTCTTAGAACTGTCGTGAGACATGATTACTGCAAAATAAAGTTAGAAAGAAAGGACCTCACAATTCTCTCCCTTACGTGTTTACATTCAAGAATGTGAATCACTCTACCCTCGTGTTTTCACTCAAACAAATGTGGCTTTTAACCCTCTAATGTTCTCACCACTCCTGCCTTTTTCCACTCAATAATTCTCTTTCAGATCTCTTTAAACGAAACGAACAATTCTCCAAAATTTCCGGCAGCAATTCACCAAGAACTTACCAAGGAAAATTAATGGTCGAAGAAAATTTAAGGAAGAAAGGAAACAAGAGAGAATGCAACTACTATGAAGGATTAAGTAAACCAGAATGTTATATGAAATTCTAGGATTAGAATCAATGTAGATCACAAAGGAAGAGAAATAACAACCTTAGAATGGTCTGATGTAAAGAATTTGGATCAAATTGACAACAACTTCTTTCTTTTCTTTTGATCCTTTTTTTTTCAGCTCTGTATTTTTTTTTGGCCGATTTTTTTTTCAACTTTTTTTTTTGCTGCTAATAATCCACAAAGAACAAACTCGGTGAAGCGAAACTCAGCAAATTGAAACAAAACAAGATAGGATAAACCCGATTTGGAGCCTGATGCTCTGATACCAAATGATGCGATCCCCGCCAAGAATGACGAGACCCGACAACTAAAGGAACCTAAGATCGTTCCACGATCAGATTTGATGAACGAACCCTCAACCTGTTGCTTACAACATAAACAAGAACCTTGGTATAACTGACCTCAACCCGTTGTTTAATGCGAAACAAGAACCTTGGTATATAGGAAGACTCCACAAACGGTGATGGAAAGCCGTTTGATAAGTCGATGAAGACGCTACAAACGGTGGTGGAAAGTCGTTTGATAAGTCGGTGATGAACGCCACGGAAACTTCCGATAAGTTCGAATTAGTTCTTCAAGAACCAAAGAGAATACTCTCACAATTTTCTAAATGTTCCTTTCTATTAAAAATTGACTAAGATGAATATATATAGACATAAACTAATCCTAATCTTGTCATATCTCCTCCTATAGATAAGGAAAATAAAACCTAGAATATCGATAGAGATATGACATAATCCATAAAGATATGAAATCTAAATATCCTTAGAATATCTCCATGAGAATTAAACTTTAAACAAATCTGATGATATATTCTCTTGATCATCAAATATTCTAGAATCTTCCTCAAACACTTGCTGAATTTAACCTTGTCCGGAATCTTCTATAACTTGAATCATGTTGATGGATCTTTGTTGATCACGTGGTTCATGTCCAATGGGCCTCCACGAATTTGCTTGAGTCCGAACCTCTTGAATCGGGCCGTTGAGTTCATCTTTAAACTTCTTTGCTCGTGCTCGCGTAATTGGTCCAATTGGAACTTGAACTAAATCCCTTGAAGTCGTGCTCTGATTTGTATCACAGGGGCTGTTCATTTAGTTTAATAATTTTTCAGTGCTGTTATAAAATTTAGTTTCTTTTGTGATGTTAATTGGTCATCGAATGGTTAAAAAGGTAACTATGCCATACAACAATTGCAACATAGAATATTTTATGAGAAAATAATATCTTGTCGATATTTTTTTTTATAATATATATTTTTTGTTTTGTGCTTCAAGTACTTACTGTTTTCATTAATTATGGAATAATAGTTTTTTTAATGCAATTTTACTATATACACATATATTACGTTAAGTTTTATACATTACATGGTGAACGAAGAGAGCTCTCCCATATCCTTCTTTCTTCAGTATTAGGATTCCACCAAATCAAGTCTATTTTGTAAAACATTCCACTTATTGTATCACGTCGAAAGACACTAAAATAACTTTATGTGGTTAAAATTTATCAAGAATACAAATTATTTATGAATATTAATTTAAAGAAGTAATGGCGAATCTTTAAATATATATTTTTTACTCGTAAGTTTAGCATAGTTTTGCCATCTAATTTTACTTGGTTCTAAGTTTGAAATTTTACTCGATGATCATTTTTTTTGAAATATCACATTAGATATTTAGAAATTGGAAAATGTAATAATCAATGTCATCCTCTTTCATTAATTTTTGTATGAATAACATCTATATATGTATATATATCTATACATCTATATCAAATATACAATGGCAAGATGAAGTATGATGATGAACAGGGTTCCATGACATCCTCATTTCTTATCGACCCTAACTCCACAGTTTCCCAATCTTTTAATTTCATAACTAATTAATTACATCATTGAAATTGTAAAATGATGTTTAAAATATTTATCAAATTTTAAAAATTCTATATCAATATTAAATACACTTTTAAAATACATGTGTTTTATATATGTTTTCATAAGTAATTTATTACACCGGCATATTAGTTATAAATATTAATATATAGTGGTAACACGTGTGTGAGGATGATTTTTAAAATAATTGTATTTGGATGTACTTTATCCTTAGACTGATTAACATATATATATATATATAGGATTATATTTAGAGTGAATTAACAAAATTCAGTTAGTAAAAGTAATAGTCTCAGAAGTCATAACTATTCCTTTATTTCGAGATTAATACATTTTTTTATATATTTATCTATACTATTATAAAGTGCAAATAAAAATTTTGTCTAACTTTTAGTTTCCTAAAAACTCCTTAGAAAAACAAGTCTAATTAATAGTTGGCACAAAATTAAGGATATAATTGTAATTTTATCTAAAGAACTACACATATCCACATGTGGTAGGTAAGTAAAATAGGCTATTTAGACTTGTGCGATGAGGAGCCACCATTCACATGATGAGAATTCATCACATGAGCTTCTCAACCAATTTCGCAGTGTATGGTTGGCCCTCTTTTCCAATTCCTATATGTGTAGTTACCTATAACCTATTTTTTGTTATAAACAATATATTTATGTACATTTACCCTAGTTTGAAGTGAACACCCAAATTAATAGTTTGTTGACTAAAAAAACCGTCCGTTTAAAGAAAGATTTTATTATGTGCTAGTAGGTATGAATGAATGCATACGGTATTTCTTCAAAACTGATGTGGAGATTGAAAAATGTAAGGACCATTGAATCATGCAGAACCCGAATTTGTTTTTTTTTTGTTGAAATAGAGAATGTGAAGGATTAAATTTATTTAGATGAACTCAGTTTTCATGATATCATTCTATATATCAAATGTTTATATATATTAACCTAAAATAATATATAATATATATAAAACTTAGTAGAACTAATGTAATGAGAATTTTGTATTAAATGTTTTTTGAAGGAATGATCATTCCATTGCATTGTAAAGAAATTTCTCTCCAAATGGAAATACTCTTTCTAATTCATACTAGTGTCTTCATATAAGGAAATTGAGTAGAAAAATGAATCTCAATTCCATTCTGGCATACCAAATGACACAATCTAAAAATATTAATTTTAAACAATAAATATTTATTTTAAAAGACAATTCATGTCAAAATCCAGTGTAATGCACGAGTAAGGCACTAATTTATTGTGCATGACAATATTGATTATTATTTTTCGCAAGTATTTATGAGATCTATTGACATTGCTGTATGAGAAAATTCATGACAATTCATTCACATAAGCTCCTATGAATTACCTGTTTCTTTCTCCCATGACTCAGGTCTAGTTCAAGAACCTCTTCTGACCAAGGATTCTCGATTGCATACTTCCTCTGATGTGCCTCTATAGACAAAATTACATCAAACTTACATAGTATATAACTAAACAAAGAGACACCTAACAAAATCACGATAGAAGTTCATTTCACGAATCAAAATATCACGACAGACTAAATTAATCCCACAAGATTTTCCAATCTCGACCCATAGGTTGTGATTGCAATGAGATTCGACATTTCTTTGACCCCTTGGGAAACTTGCTTAAACTCTCCAACAGATTCTCCTCGCCCACACAGTCCTCGGGAAATAGGATAACCATTTCTCTAGAAGCCACAACCTTCTTAAGGAAAATCCCAACCATGAAAAGCTCTTCCGGGCCACCTATCCCATTACGAAACTTGACAGATATCTTTGTGAGCTCTGTGAGGAAACATGAAGGCATTTGGTATAGCAACTCTTCTATTCCATTTTCTGGATAGTACTTAAATCCCTAGTTGTCATGATAAAGAAACCATTTATGACCACTCTCTTCAACAACTATTATGACCATGGTCTTCAGCAACTAAAGCAAATTTTTGAGCAGGTTAAGAAACTACATTACCGGTCTAAAGTAGAGGCTTTGAAGATGAGGAGATCTTCTCAATATCCCCCAAAGGCCCTTAAAAGTTGTAGAACTTATCCAATCCGATGTGAACTTGATCATATTACTGAACAAAGGAAGCTCATCCCTTGTGGCAAGGTCCTAAGGATGAAGCAAAATGGTAAACCTCAGCGATAGAAACAAAATAATTCACACTAGAGAGGGAAAATGTACGAAAAGGAGCTTGCCTCTAGAATTGCGTAAGATAGAGTTAACTCCTTCACATTAGAGAAGACTGAGAGGAGCTTGTTACCCTGGGCTACTTCTCTATCTCTTACGCTTCTAAAACTCAGTAGTAGCTTGGCCTCAACTAGCTGTCTGGTGACTCCCAATATGCAGTATTCTTTGACGAGAACACCATGATCGTGGAAGGATTTAAGAGAAGGTCCACTGATGAGAATACATTTTGATATATAAATGTTGAAGCCTGGGGGCAGAAATGCGTATCCTTTTGGGTTTCACCAACCAACAATTGTCAACTTCTAAAGTTTCAAGTAACGGACTGGCAAACAACTTCTCCATGATATCGGAATCCTCAAATGTGACATTTGAAAGTGTTAACACCTTGAGTTTTGAAAGGCACATTGAAAAAGGCTGTTTGAGGAAGTAGCCTGATTGCACCCAAAGCTTTTCTAAGGTTGCACACGTAAATATGGAGGAAGGCAATGTAGCTTTAGGGAGGAATAGAGAGAGATTCTGTACACCACATGTTACCGCAGATGTGATCAATTCCTTCATGTGGGCTTCAGCTCCGTCTGCCTCACATGAGAGAGAAAAAGTTCTCATAGGAGATCCCCCGTGAAGAGCACAGGATCCTCCCACAAGGCGGGCTCTTAGATAAGTCAGAATCCCTGAAGTAAAGATCAGGAACCAAAGCCCACAGGTGTTCCCACCTTTTAGATGACACACTCGTCCTCACCGCATCCTTCAGTGGGAGCAAAGCCAGGATCTGAATGAGAACCTCATCAGGAAAATCACAAAACTGATTTGAGCAATCAGCAGCCTAGCCCTGATTTGTCGGTACAAATACTTTCTCCTAGGTATCGCATAAAGAGAGGAAAAGGCCATGTTAGTATTGAATCATTAAAAGAGTGTCTCATCTTTTAATCTACCGAACCATTTAGCTTTCCTAATATGCAATAAGAAGTTCTTGCCGCAATCTAAAACTTCAACAGACCTAGCATTCACCTCTACAACGAGAAGCTTTATAAGTCGACCACTATCTGACCTGTAATCTCGAAGGTAAGTCGATCAAAGGAATAATCCGTAAATCATAACATGAACATGCATCTCCTCAGCAAGTCGATCCTGTAATTCTCTTTGAGATATATCAGCTTTTTGCTCAATGCACTGCATTTCACGGGCAGAGGATTCAGGGTCTTGGTCGACACAATTAAGTCGATTTTCACAGCCAGCATGCTCATCATCAGTGCTTTGCAGTGCAGGTCTCTCCTGACCAACCTTAACGGGACTGCCTGCAATTAACCAAACATATATGATAATTAAGGTAGCTCACACCACAACCCGAATCCGAATTCTTGGGGATGGGAATCATCAGATCCTTTTTCCTCACAAAGTTTTCAACTTAGCTATAGAATCATGTTTCAATTGCGAAAAACTTGTTGGCTGCGCAAATCGGTCATCAGTTCAGCGTCTGAAACAAACGGATGGCGTTAGGCAGATTAAGCACAAACTTTTCTACAGCTAGCCCTAACAATCTGCAGCAGTTGAAGCTGTTCTCCATGAAAGCTGTCTAAGAAGTGGGCATGGGAGCTAGAGAGAACGAAGAGGCCATCTGATTCGCACCTTCAGCCGTTTCCATTCCCAAAGCCAATATGTACGTACGGCCGCCACCCGAAACACCAATCGGCGGTTGATTGAGGTTCGATCGAGCCAGTGAGCTTCCTCGGAGCCATCGTTTCGTTTTCTGGTGTTTGTTCGTACAGTGCCTCTGCACGAGGAAGGGACGCAGCGGGAGGAGGCGTTTCCCAGCACGTCTAGTGGCGTAACTTTTCGTTTCCAAATAGGACCTCCATGAGAGACATTTGTAATGTAATTATTAAAAATCAAATTAGGGAGATAATTGTAATTTAACATATAAAACTATTTCTATTTTTTCCCCACACTCCCTTTCACTCTTTTATATCTAACCTTATTTTTTTGCAAACTCTCTCTGTTCTCTTCCCTTTTTATCTACATTCGTCTCACTAAAACAACGAAATTCTGCCTTTTTATTTTTCTTTCTTTTCGTTTTGAATCTTTTATTTTTTCCCTCAATATATAATTTAGTTTCATTGTAAAATTGATAAATCTCTCGATTCATTCACAAAAAAAATTCTCTCAATTTGAAGTATCAAAAGTTATCTAGATTTTACCTATTAGAAAAACAAAATTGTCTGGAGTTGATTTTATTTTTCAGTATATATTTTATTGTTTTGTAAAAATTTTCCATGCGTTCAGATATGCTCTAGTATTTCCGAAAGAGAGGACATTTCCACTCCAGAGGTGCCATGTGTGTAGTATCGGGACATCACGTGACCGTATAATGATTGGAACTTTTCGTGGATCCATCGATATTGGAATGGCTTTATAGGGCTTGCAATTTTTGGCCCACATAGCATTACACAGGTCGACACTACAAAATCAAGCTCAAGCAAAGTCTTATTGCGTCAAGTCGTAGATAGGTATTGTTATGTCGAGCCGATAATCAGTCGTGGTTATGTTGGTTTAGGAGTAATGTTGCTGATGAAAAAGTACTAAACAAAATTGCTGATAATAATTAATGTTTTCAGAATAAGTTAAATTGCATAAGGTACTCATATATAATATGGCTAGCAGTCGATTAATAAACGCTTGAAAAACAAAGACAAACTTTTTTTTTTTTTTTTGCTTTTTTCGGTGTTCTAGAAGCTAGCTCACATCCATGCATATGAGGCACCAATTTCATGTATATTACTTGAAAAACATTTTGTAGAGGGAAGAATTGTGGTTTTGTTTGATCCATTGAAAATCAAGTTGTTTATAAATAAGCAACTCTCTCTCTCTCTGTTTTTTTTTTTAACAAAGGAAAATTATAGGTCTAAATAACTAACTCTTTTATAATAAAAAAAAAGCTTTCATAATTAGAATCATATTAGCATGACTACATTGATGAATCTATGTAAAATATATAATTGTTGGGTCAATCGCTAGACTCCATCACGCATAATCAGTCAGCGAAATGAAAATTTCTCATGCATTTGTAATGTTGATATTAATTAACTGTGCGTAATTATCTTGCACATTCAATAATTTTATTTCCATAAGTTCAACATTCACTTGTTGATTCTTTAGGAAATTTTAGTTATTTATTTTTTTCAAAACATGCTGCTCCTGAAACGATAATGTCAAATCAAAGTTAACGAATAATAAAACAAAGGACATAAAATAGAGAGTAGCGCATGGCACATGCTCTCATCTGATAATCTAGAAATTCTAAGTTTAATACTCAGTGAAACTACTTGTACTCTTTTATTAACTATTACGATTTTTATTTCATTATACTAGGTTTATTGGCCTCCCTATGTAATAATAAAACAAAAGACTTTGAGTAATGTTACTTTCTTTTTTCTAAAAAATTGGTACAAGTATTCTCAATTTTTCTTTTGACATGAAATATTTTTCTTAATATGTTAAATTATTTAAGATATATATAGTAAAATCATAAATTTACTTATATATTAATACTGATAATTAATTTAATTTAAATTAAAATACTGATAAATTTTACTCGTGATCTATAAATTTCAATGAAAATGTAAAAATCTGAACAATTTTAATAATTTTTCAGTTATTTTACAAAATTTAATTTTTTTTGTGTTGTTAATTGGTCATTGAACGGTTAAAAAGGTAATTATCCAAACAATAATTGCAACGTAGAATTTTTATGAGAAAATAATATTTTATTGATGTTTCTTTGTTTTGTTTTTGTGCTTCAAGTACTTATTGTTTCATTAATCATGGAATATTAGTTGTTTTATGCAATTTTACTATTGTGTCAAATCTTATACATTAGACAAGGTTTTTAGATCCGTGTGTTGCACGGACTCTATAAACAAAAAATTACGACACAAAACTCCATTTATTTAAATAATATAAGAAATTGAATTCAATAATATTTGTTAATGTGGATTTTATAGTTACAAATGTATATAACATTCATAATTTGTTTTGAACTATATAAATTTAATATAGCTAGTATGAAAATATATAATTTAAGATTCTTCACTATTTTCACTTTTGCATAGTATTAATAAATTATATTTATTTTGTACATATGTGAGGATATTTTTGTTCTTAAGGATATACTATATGAATTATTTAAAATTCTATGATCGTTTTATGAATTATATCATAAGAATAAAAAAAATAAAAGTGAACTATTGATTTCGCATCTATTTATTAATTATAATTACAGTAAATGTGTAGAATTATATAAAGTAAAAAATTGCATTATATTTCAGTAATATAAAAAATTCGTCTCTTCGAAGGCATCCGATAAAGTTGTAACGATACAGAGAAGATTAGCATGGCTCCTACTCAAGGATGACAAGCACAAATCGAGAGGGGTTATGAATCTTTTCCTACTTTGGGCGTTGTTGCTACTCTGTCCACTATGTATAAGAATGGAGAATGGATATGGCCCAGGAGTTCTGATAGTCAAGCTGCTTTGCTTCCTGACCTATTTGACAACTTCCATATCATATGTAGGAGTAGATGGGGTTTGCTGGAATAGGAAACACTACAAAAAAAAGGGGGTTTCAATAATGGAAATTTCTATCACTGAAGCCCGAAATTCCATCAATGAAGGTATCAGTGATGGAAATTTTCGTCACAATCCCGACGCTGAAAATCAAGTCGCTAATGCTCCAAGTCATGATTTGTGATGGGCCGCTAGGTCACAAATTTTTGTGACGGATATACTCCATCACAAAATCCGTCATCAATTTCTAAGAAGGGAACCCAATATTTCATCACAAATGGTGACAAATTGTGTCTGATTAGTGACGAATTAGTGATGGATTGATGATAACATGGTGACGGATCAGTGATGGAATCATAATAGACTTTTGTGATGGATCAGTGACGGAATTGTGATAGACTTTTGTGACGGATTAGTAATGGAATATTTTGTGAGAGTTTTATGATAGATTAGTGACAAAAAAGATGAGGACACGATATTACAGTGTCAAATTAGTGACGGAAATGTGCGACGATTTTGTGATGGATTTGTGATCATACTTTATGAATGATTTGTTACATATTATTTAGATTGTGTCTCGTAAGATTCCATCACTGATTCCATTATTGATACGACTTGTTATGGCCGATTTCACATTATTTGGCTTGTTTTCGATCTGTTTTGAACCTACATTCACACCACATAAAATACATAACCTTTTTTTCACAAATAAAATATAGAATCTTTTTTTCTCCACTCAAAAGAAAATAATAATTCAAATACAAATAGTCTAAGATGATCAATCCATATCCATATCCAATACTAGCCAAAATAACACATTGAAATTGCACATCAACTACTCATCATCACCTTGTGTAGGAGTTGAAGTTCCTCCTTGTGGCACGACCCTTGCTCAAACAACGTATCGTCACCTTGTGTAGGAGCAAAAGTTCCTCCTTGTGGCACAACTCCACACTTAAACAACTCCCTTAGCTAGTGGGGAAATCTCTCTTGTGAAGTTGAATGAAATCTGGTCTAACCCACTCAATGGAGGCTACATGCTTGTATGGAGAGAGATACTAGGCTTTACTAACCTAAATGGGTCATCGGACATGGCTAAAATAAATCTTATGAAAGTAAAGTAGCCTAAATTCAACCTGTTGAACTTGGATCATCTTTTAGTCGGACTTGTAGCATGCTAATGATCCTGGCTTCTTGTTACAAATGTGTCTCGCTCAAGGGCTCGACTCCTCCAACGACGTGCAACACCAGCCCTTGCATAGCTTGTTGGATCTGTTTAGCTCGTGCACTTGTGATTGGTCCAGTTGGCATTTGTAACTCACTAAGCTTGCCTTCATGGCCGACTCCATCATCTTGGGATCCTTCCTCATGCCCGTGCATAGGGTTCTCATGCTGGGCCCTATCACTAAGTGCCATTATTATTTAATCACCAATGTTTCTGTCCCTGCAACAAATCCTTTTACAGTGTAAAGTCAGTCTGAAAGTTCGACTAATTTTTATACATAGTGAAAACCCAAAACATTGGAAAATCAGTACAAATTATGCATCTTTCTTTAATGCATCAGTAAGCCAAAGTAAATGCAGTGATATCATATGCAGTTGTGAATTTAATCAACCTCTCATCCAGAACAATTTAATCAACCTAAACCAATAGGTTCTGCAAACGTTGAGCTAGCCGGTGTAAAGATACTGCCAGTGTAATCATTAAATCGAAAAATTTTCATGATAGTCATTGTTCCAAGACTAGACAAGAACTAGAAGGATCAGTCCTTGCTTCATTAGATTAATTATTTCTCATTTCTAATATCTCATGACGCCTTAAATGATTGATGCTAAACTTGAAAACACCAATGTCTCCCTATTTCTATTTAAATTATTGCTGTGAAATGGGAAGCAACATCTTTAGAAACCATTATTTGTCTTTCCCCAGTTAGTAGAAAGGATAGAAAACTGAACTTAGATCAAAACTTCAGCTCTTTTTAGCTCTAGAGTTCATCTTTTTAATTATCTTTTGCTCGCTGGTTTAATAAGAAATAACTTCAGATATTAAAATGCAAACTGAATTCTTACTTGCAACAGAAATAACAAAACAGGGGCAAGAGAGAGACTTATTGTCCCTCCATGTAACTCATTCATCACATACCTAGCAAATATGATTCACATAAGCACCGGATTCAGTTCCAAGTATCAGAACTATGAATCTCCACTATGTGTTGGGCAGGGTGCGCTCGGCCAAATAACAACACAGCGATTAGTTTTCCAGTGTAATCGAGATAGAAACCAATTAAATTAACTAACAAGCAATAAAAAAATAACACCGATAATTTTATGTAGAAAATCCCGATGTGGGGAAAGACCACGGGACCGATTCCGAATCAATGATCCACTATCAATGAAGATTACACAGTGTTTTTCATCAAGGGTAAACACTTGGATCACCAAACTCAAGAGACACGCTTTCTTGGATTACCCAAACACTAAAACTCGTCACCCACAATGGGTGGATTACAAAGTTAGCTAAAGCAGCACCTATAGAGATCGAATATTAATTTTGACTGTTCGGAACTTAGTTTCACATGTTGTGAAGCCGCTGCCAAAATTTCATCCCGATTGGAGTTCATTTAATGTCCTGATCGAGGTTTGATCTCTTGCTGGTCGGACTGAAAACTGTTATGTTTTTTCTCAGTTCTGTATTGCTTTCTGTTTTGATCTACTATCCGTCACGCCTCTACACTTTTGTCGGCTCTTTTGCTAAAAATTAACCCTCACAAAGGTGGGTCTTTGGGCTTATTAAAACCCGATAAAAGCCCAACACGATTTGAGCAAAACTTCCTCCAAATAGGAGGGCTACCCAACACTATGATAGTCAAAGGAAGTACAAGTATCTAACTCTCATGGTCCTCAATCTAGCAAGAGAAGGTTCTAATCGGGGCAGTTCAACTCGACCAGGAGGGCAGAGAGCAGCAAATAGCAGTGGGCCATGCTCGGCAACAATCAGCTAATCAATCGACAATTCAAATAAGCTAATTAAACAGTAATTAAATCAATTAATCAACAATGAACCTAATGAATTAACTAAACATAGCATCATCAACTTACTATCGTGGACAGGAAGCTGCAGCAGACTAGAGCAGCCTCGACAATAACAACTAGGTCTTGTAACTTGCTGGAAGCCAGAGAATAGCAAATGCCCAACCTTGACAGGGTAGGGAGCAACAACTAGATCTCATAGTGGCCACAACCGACTAGGAAAGTAGGCACATCAGCCACTTCGATGGGCAAGGAGCTGTAGCAGCAGCTCGGCTGGCCAGCGAGGAGCAGCAGCAATGGCTCGCCTGCAATGTCAATTGACCTCTGTTAGCGTCAAGAAGCGAGAGGGAGAGGGAGGGAGCTAGAGATTGGAACCAATTGAAGGTATAAGACTTGTGCACATTGATGGTATGTGCAATTGATGTGGGGCCCATAGACTAAATAGGTTCTCCCATCTAATAGACTAGTCTTTTGGGTCGGGTTCTCCCGCTTAGTCTATAACAATTGGTATCAAAATCAAACTTCGGAGTGTTGGCCCATGGAGTGGTGATCCAGGAGTGCCGATCGTGACCAATGTAGTCGTGACAAATGTGGCCATGACTGACGAGGATGTTGCTCCTTATGGGGGACGATTATCATGGACTGAACCAATTGAAGGTACAGACTTGTCCCACATTGATTATATGGGCGATTGATGTGGGGCTTATGGATTAAATTGGCTCTCCCACCTAATATATTAGTCTTAATGGGTCGAGTTCTCCCATTTAGTCTATAACAGAGATTCAACAAGAGGGAGCAAAAGACTAAAATTGATCGAGAGTGCGCAAGAGGAAGAGATAGATTGAGGGAGAGAGAGAGCCAGATTTATCCGAAATTAAGAGATATTTTGAAGCCCTAATTTGATCGGAGAGCCAACTCGCGAGAGGGGAGAGACTGATCTGATCGAAAGGATGGAAAGCCTAATTTCGTTTATAATTTTGGAAATCATTGATAGATTTTAATTTGACAAAGCCAACTAATAGTTAATTCCAATTGATGTGGTAAGGCCAAATCTTTTTTTACTCGAGCTCATAGGTTTGAGCCCCTACATGGTCAAAGAAAATTAATTTTTTTTCACTGAGTTGTCACAAATTATTGCTCACTCAGTGATGGATCTGTGACCACCACAATCAGTGACGGATTTGTGATGAAAATATAGTGTCGGAAATCAAATCCGTCACTACATGGAAAAAGAAAATTAATTTGTTTCACTGACTAGTCAAAAATTACTATCCACTTAGTGATGGATACGTGATCGCTACAATCAGTGATGGATTTGTGATGGAAACATAGCGTCGGAAATCAAATCCATCACAAATCAGTCACTAGCCGCTTATAATAAAATTCACGCCAAACTAGTCTTCAATTATGTGATGGATCTGTGATGGAAAAGGTCAGCATCGGAATGCCCATCACAAATCTGTAACTCTTTTGGAAAAATGAAAGTCCATGCTCTTCCGTCAAGGTTCCATCACCGATCCGTCACAGTTTGTGATGGAATCTTTCTGTCACAAAATTTCCTTTACTCGAAATTCTTGCAGTGAAAACTGATTTTTCTATTACCAAAGCTTGGGAGAATTTTCGGGTAAAGAAGCCAAATGTTGTTTGGGATAAGTTAGTGTAGTTTACAAGCATATTCCGAGAGTAGCCTTTGTTGTTTGGTTGGCTATCAGAGACAGATTAGCAGCTAAGGCTAGGTTGGTCATTGGGGCTCCATTAGTTCAGACCCTGTGAGTTCTATTATGCAGGTGCTGAGACGAGAGACCACTTGTTCTTCTCCTGTCCAGTCACAAAGCAGATATGGTAGCAAGTTCAGTGTAAATTGTTGTTAAACAAAGTGATAGGTGACTGATTTGAGGAGATGGATTATGTTGTCAAGAGATGGAGAGGAAGAAGCCTTGAAGCTATTATCTGCAAGCTGCGTTAGAATTGATTCATTTATCAAGTGTGGTTGGAGAGGAATCTATATATCCATATATAATAGTATATAATAGCAAAACAAAAATGCAGGTTTAATGAGGCTGTGCTACATGTCATCTCAAGAATAACAAGGTGATGCCAAGGCCCAGCTCCCTATTTACTCAAAAAGAAAAAACAGAGAGAAAAATAAACCTGTGAGAAACTAAAGAGAGACTCTCTCCTCATCTCCCCCTCTCTCTCTGTGTCGTTGCCCAAACAGAGACCGTCTGTCTGCTCATCTCCGCTCTCTCGGGATGCTTCTTCTTTCGATCATCAAACTCTCTCTTTTCGTCTGCCAGATTGGAGCGTCACCAATGCCCAGTCCGTGCAAACGATAATTTCCCTCTGCTTTCATTCGTTTTGGAGATGCAGAAAGCGTTTCTCTGTTCAAATCTCTGTTGTGGATTGTGTTTTCTCCTCATGTCGTCCCCTCGCATTGAGCTAATTTTCTATTTTGGGTTACATGGGAATTTCTCCATCTTCCTGTGTACATAAATTATTTCTTCCTCTTCTGGCAATGTCTGTCAGATGAGTATCTAGGAGAACAAGTTCAGGGTTTTAAGGAGAGGCGGAGGGAGGAGAGGGATGGATGGATGAGACCGGAAACGGGAGAAGAGGATGAGACTTGATAGAGAAGAGAGACAGAGTGTCAGACAGAGTGTGAGGGACATTGTTTCCGTTTAATATGGGAAATTTCTTCCTGTTCCTGTGTTATAGAGAGGTAATGAAAATGGAGATTGCGGAAGGGGAAGCACTGGCCCACTTGCGCAAGCAGTGTGAACGCGAGCAGGCTGCATTTCTATCAATATATACATTTCTTGATACATATCATTAGACTTTCACCCATGGCGCAGCTTCTTCTTCCTCTGTTTCTTCTTCTTGCTGTATTGAGGTAAAAATATGAGAAATGCAAAGTATATAACTAAACAAAGAGACACCGAACAAAAGAACGATAGAAGTTGAATTGCCCCTTCGTTTTACGAGTCAATATATTACGATGGCCTAATTTAATCTTTATTTTATTGGAAGTGCATTTATTAATCGAAATTGTAGTAGTTTGGGGTATTATAAATTTCTTAAATAAATATAAAATTTTAATCAAATCAAAACATAACTTGAACCAATGTGAGCTGACTTGATGTGGTTTAGCACCTCTATCCTTTAAGTAAGGCCTTGAATTTGAGTTTTCGGAATGGAAAAAATTCACGATTGAGAGAGTTTTACTTCTCAGTGGGCCAACCTAGTTCAAAACAACAATTATTCTTAGCCAATTGAGCTTCCGAATATCTAGTGTTGCACTTAAAAAAAAAAGGAACCATAAATTATACGACTTTCGAGAACTTAAAAAAAATTGAAAATAAATTTCGTTCAACACGTAAGTTTACAACTTACTTTAGGTAATACCTTTGAAAGTTGGTCTCTGGTCATTGAAATTGGTCATTAGTTCTCCATTTTTCGTTTAGTGTGCACCACCTGATATTCGGACGCCGGATCCCTAGTTTTAAATGGGATAGCTCAACAGTCTGTGACCATGATAAAGTTATTCTTAACTTCAAACTTTGAAAAAAGGGCAAACAGAAAGTTGAAATCTTCGATGGGATTGACCTTTCCTCTTGTCTTGATTCCTCATCTCATCAAGCAAATGACAACAAAGAACCTTGGAGGTGAAAGGAGATCATAGATTTCTCCGTTTAACAATAATATCAAATTGATCGTAACAGTATGAAATGCATCATATTTTGTAGAAACGGAGATAAGGGTTGATGATTACATATCGTACATACTTTACAAGTCCACACAATATCAATATCGTAGATACACACCTCATCACATAGATGAATGAACCACACTGGAAACTGTATACATACTAGACAAAGGTTCAAGCGTCCAACCAGGT
Organism: Punica granatum; assembly: GCF_007655135.1. NCBI lineage: Eukaryota > Viridiplantae > Streptophyta > Magnoliopsida > Myrtales > Lythraceae > Punica > Punica granatum. The sequence goes on from NW_022204057.1 coordinate 79,788, forward strand.
AATGTCCATCCACCCCCAGTCATCGCTATCCTGGGGAACTCCCAGGGCTGCCCACACAGCGCGAGATGCATCGACGATATTGTTAGCGCATGGAGGCTGATAGTCGTGGTCGTCATCACATCCCATGGTGGAATCACATTCATCCACCACCATAGCCGACACGCTCCTCCCATTCCCATTTATGGTAATGTTACGATGGCACCTGCTTCTGTGGTTGAACCACCCCGTTGACAGAGCCACAATCGGAACGTCATCAGAGTGGTACTGGTTATCGCATTCTGACGGGCCTCCCCCGTCCTTGCCCTTCTCAAAGCTGTTGATGGTTAGAGTGGCCTTGGTGTTGCCCGAGACTGTTGGCGAGCACTTGTAGACTGGGTACATTTTCCCTTCCTTGCAGCAATCCGAGTCGTTCCCCGTGTTGCATTGCCCTGGAGGAGGCTTCTTGCCCCTGATTTGGCCACTAGGACGGCAGCTCTGAGCTTCAGAGCCAGGCCACTGGGCAGCCACAAGGATGAGAAGCATGACATACAGAAGTTTTGAGCTTAGACTCTTCATTTTCTTTTTCACTCTGATTTGTTGAGCCAACTTTCCAAGTCTGTGGTGCATCGAGATGCCGGGTTGTGTGGTGTATTTATAAGGATGGTTTGATAATGCTGTGCCAGATTAGGACTCCCATTCCAAACAGAGAATTGACTATTACCATGTTGTCAGTGACCCAAGGTAGCATTATTTGGCAGAACAGTGTTCAACAATAGCGAACTGAAAACGACGTTTCCATGAATTTGTATTGTAGTAATAAGTCCATCCAAATTGTATCAAACTTGCGATATTGTTCTGTTCTTTTCATTTTCAGTTGAATAAGCTACGACTTTTCTGCAAGCAGCCATCAATCTTTGTTATCTGAGAACCGAGTCCACCATGCAGCTATTGATGACAAAGAAACAAGGTTTTCAGGCCACAAGATCCTCCCAAGTTCATTGCAACATGACAGAGAAAGCAACAAATTAAAATCCAAAAGCGTACGACAAACGTGAGAGATCCACCAATGATGTGCTTAGTGAAGCTGCAAATTTCCGTTAAGGCAATCAAATCAATACAATACAAGACAACAGTCTTCACATTAAAGGACTTAAAGTCCAAAAAGAGGTCATTCTCATATCGTCAGACAGTGGCATGCAAAGGGCATTGCCTTTTCAACCCACACAGCGCGAGATGCATCGACGATATTGTTAGCACATGGAGGCTGATAGTCGTGGTCATCATCACATCCCATGGTGGAATCACATTCATCCACCACCATAGCCATCACGCTCCTCCCATTCCCATTTATGGTAATGTTACGATGGCACCTGCTTCTGTGGTTGAACCACCCCGTTGACAGAGCCACAATCGGAACGTCATCAGAGTGGTACTGGTTATCGCATTCTGACGGGCCTCCCCCGTCCTTGCGCTTCTCAAAGCTGTTGATGGTTAGAGTGGCCTTGGTGTTGCCCGAGACTGTTGGCGAGCACTTGTAGACTGGGTACATTTTCCCTTCCTTGCAGCAATCCGAGTCGTTCCCCGTGTTGCATTGCCCTGGAGGAGGCTTCTTGCCCCTGATTTGGCCACTAGGACGGCAGCTCTGAGCTTCAGAGCCAGGCCACTGGGTAGCCACAAGGATGAGAAGCATGACATACAGAAGTTTTGAGCTTAGACTCTTCATTTTCTTTTTCACTTGGATTTGTTGAGCCAACTTTCCAAGTCTGTGGTGCATTGAGATGCCGGGTTGTGTGGTGTATTTATAAGGATGGTTTGATAATGCTGTGCCAGATTAGGACTCCCATTCCAAACAGAGAATTGACTATTACCATGTTGTCAGTGACCCAAGGTAGCATTATTTGGCAGAACAATGTTCAACAATAGCGAACTGAAACAGTTGAAAAGGCAATGCCCTTTGCATGCCACTGTCTGACGATATGAGAATGACCTCTTGTTTGGACTTTAAGTCCTTTAATGTGAAGACTGTTGTCTTGTATTGTATTGATTTGATTGCCTTAACGGAAATTTGCAGCTTCACTAAGCACATCATTGGTGGATCTCTCACGTTTGTCGTACGCTTTTGGATTTTAATTTGTTGCTTTCTCTGTCATGTTGCAATGAACTTGGGAGGATCTTGTGGCCTGAAAACCTTGATTCTTTGTCATCAATAGCTGCGTGGTGGACTCGGTTTCTCAGATAACAAAGATTGATGGCTGCTTGCAGAAAAGTCGTAGCTTATTCAACTGAAAATGAAAAGAACAGAACAATATCGCAAGTTTGATACAATTTGGATGGACTTATTACTACAATACATATTCATAGAAACGTCGTTTTCCAGGAGAACCAAAAGGGAAGTTAGTTTCCACTCCCCAAACTGTTAAAAAAATCGTTTTTTTGTCCTTTATTTTTATATTCCAGTTTCAATGGATTCTTTCGAGGGGATCGTCGGTTAGACTTATGCTAGGTTTAAGGCAAAAAGGAAATAGCATCTTTATATGAATACCGTCTATCAACCAACTTTTTTGGAAATTCTGTTTTATTCTATATTGAAACAGGAAATCGAAACCATCCAACAGCCTTTACCAGCATCAGGCAACTCAACACTAAACATCAGACAAAATAATCTCCATCCAACCCCATTTGCCACTGTCCCTGGGACCCCCGAGGCTTCTCACACCGCCCGTGATGGATTGACAATGTTGTTATCACAAAACAACATGGGGGTTGATAATCGCGGTCGTCATCGCATCCCTTGGTGTATGAATGGTAGCTCTGAGTCTGAGCTGGCCTTCAGATGAGCACTGACCCCCATCCCTGGCTGGTGCTGCATTCCACATAGCACGGGATGCATCGGTGATGTTGTTAGCACATAGAGGCTAATAGTCATGGTCACTGTCGCATCCCATGGTGGAATCACATTTATCCACCACCACAGCCGTCACACTCCTTCCATTCTCGTTTCTGGTAATGTTCCTTCCTATGGCATCTGCTTCTGTGGTTGAATTGCATCACCTTGATGACAGAACCCCAATCAGGATGACATTAGAGTTTACTGGTTATCGCACTTTGACGGGCCTCCCTGTTCCTGCCCTTCTCAAAACTGTTATGGTTAGAGTAGCCTTGGTGATACTTGAGACTCTCAGCGAGCACTTGTAGACTGGGTACGTTTTCTTTCCTTGCAGCAGTCCGAGTCCCCCCGTGTTGCATTGCCCTAAAGGGAGGACACATCTTGCCCCTGATTCAGCCAGTGGGATGGCGGGTCTGGGCTTCAGAGCCTGGCCGTTAGGCAGCCACGAGGACCAGAAGCATGACATATGCAAGCTTTCAGCTTAGACATCATTCTCTTTTTCACTCGCATTCGTTGAATCGAAATTTTCCAAGAGTGTTGTGCAGCTTAATGCGGGGTTATGTCGTGAGCTTGTGTGGACTGTTTGTGCCAGTTTAGAATTCCCATCCCAATGAAGTGACTACGAAGATCCTTTCGGTGACCCATGAAGAAGTGACGCATTTGAAAGACAAAGGCGATGCCCTTTATGAACCCTAGAGCGTGCCGACGTCTAATGGTATCGATCTGGCTGAGATTAGAACCATTTGTTGTTTGGACTTGTTTCTTAAGTCCTTTGACGTGAAAACTGCTATCTTGTAGCCATCCGATTGCTTCATAGGGAACTTGCAGCTTTACTTTTTTTGATGATTTTTTTCTTTTTGGATGAATAACTTGAAGTTTCACTTAGCAAATCATTGCTGGGGTCTCAAAAGCTAACCGTTTCTGCTTGTTAAGCAAACAGATAAAATTAATTTTTCTGATGTTATTCTAAACACATAAAGCTGAAACTACGTTTCTGGTGATCGATTCCCCTGTGAATGATTGTTTTTCCTGATATTTCTCGAGAAAGTGATTTACCCAAAACAAATGGAACCCTGGTGATTACAATTTATTATGCACAATGCTATCGATTATTACTTTTCACAAGTACATGTGAGATCTATAGACATTGCGGTGTGAAAATATTCATAAGAATTCATTCATATAAGCTCCTAAGAATTAGCCAGTTTTTTTTTCCAATACTTAGTTTAGTACAAGAACCGCTTCTAGACAAAGGATTCTAGATTGCATATTTCCTCTGTTGTGCCTCGAAGGACAAAATCACGTCAAACTTGCAAAGTATATAACTAAACAAAATGATACCTAACAAAAGTACCAATAGAAGTTGAACAAAAGTACCGATAGAAGTTGAATTGCCCCTTCGACTCATGCTTCACTATATTATGATGGCCTAAAGTAATCCTCCAAGGTTTCCAATCTCAACTCCTAGATTGTGGTTGCTATGAAATTCGACATTCCTTCGATCCCTTGGGAAACTTACGTAAACCCTGCAGCAGATTCTCCTTGTCCATATAGTCCTCGGGAAATTGGATAACCATGTCTCTCAAAGCCACAGCCTTCTCAAGGAAAACCCCAACCATGTAAAGCTCTTTTGGACCATCTATCCCATTGCGAAAATTTATATATATCTTTGTGAGCTCTGTGAGAAACACGAAGGCCCTTGGTGCAGCAACTCTTCTCTCCCATTTTCCCAATAGTACTTGAATCCCTAGTTGTCATGATAAAGAAACCATTTATGACCACTATCTTAAAGCAAATTCTTGAGTAGGTCAAGAAAGTACATTAACAGTTTGAAGTAGAGGGTTCGAAGATGAGGAGATCTTCTCAGTATCACCCAAAGGCCCTTAACAGTTGTAGAATTTATCCAATCCGATGTGAACTTGATCATATTACTGAACAGAGGAAGCTCATTTCTTGTAGCGTGGTCCTAAGGATGGAGCAAAAAGGTAAACCTTGGAGATAGAAACAACATAAGATCACAGCTAGAGAGGGAAAATGTACGAAAAGGAGCTTGCCTCTGGAATCGGATAAGATAGAGTTAATTCCTTCACATTAGAGAAGACCCGCAGGAGCTTGTTACCCTGGGCTACTTCTCTATCTGCGACGCTTCTAAAACTCAGTAGTAGCTTGTCCTCAACTAGCTCTGTGATGACTCCCAATATGCAGTACTCCTTGACGAGAACATCATGATGGTGGAAGGATTTAAGACAAGGTCCATTGATGTGTAGGATGCAGTTATATGAGCTGTGAGAATACATTTTGATATATAAATGTCGAAGCTTGGGGGCAGAAATGTGTATGCTTTGGAATTTCACCCAATTGCAATCACCAATTTCTAACGTTTCAAGTAACGAACTGGAAAACAACTCCTCCATCGTGTCGCTATCCTCAAATATGATCCCTGAAAGAATCAACACCTTGAGTTTCGAAAGACAGATTAAAGGAGGCAGTTTGAGGAAGCAGCATGATTGCACCCGAAGCTTTTCTAAGGTTGCACACGTAAATATGGAGGAAGGCAGTGTAGCTCCAGTGAGGAGCAGAGAGAGATCCTGTACCCCACATGTTACAACAGATGCGATCAATTCCTTGATGCGGGATTCAGCTCCTTCTACCTCACATGAGAGAGAAAATGTTCTTATAGCTATCCGCCGCGAAGAGCACATGCTCTTCCTACAAGGTCCGAGAAGAGCGGCCTCTTAGATAAGTCAGAATTTTCGAAGTGAAGATCAGGAACCAAGGCCCACAGCTGTTCCCACCTTTTAGATAACACACTCGTCCTCGCCGCATCCTTCAGCGGGAGTAAAGATAGGATCTGAATAAGAACCTCATCAGGTAAATCGCATAACCGATTTGAGCAATCAGCAGTCTTACCTTGATCAGTCAGTACGATCACGTCCCCCTAGATATTGCATAAAGAGAGGAAAAAGGCCTTGTCAGTGTTAACTCACTAAAAGAATGTCTCATCTTTTAATCTACTGAACCATTTAGCTTGCTGACATGCAATAAGTTCTATTCACAGTTTTCCATATTCAATCAAAGGATTACCAATGTATTGTACTAATCAAATCTTCGGACCACATCATAATAATAAGTGAGAGGGTACAAGAAAGCAATAAACGGATTCTCCTGTATTAGTTTCGATTGTAAAAGTCACTAGAACCTGTTAGTTGCTGAGGCATATATCAGAGCATGCTTGCTCAATCATCGCGATTCATCACACTGGAGTTTGGATAGGAAAAAAAAGTTATTGTAGGAGTTTAAGAGAGGCAATGTCATCACGTGTTTAGTTTATATCTAGAGGAAGGAAAGAAAGAAAGATGTGACATTACTCTAGACATTTCCGCCTCCTTTGATGACTGTCCAGAGGATACCGAGAATTTCTGCAGCACGTAATTACCCCAAAGAATTACTTAAATCAGTGAGCCTCAGGGAATTACTTTTAGTGGAAACTATTTGGGCTTTCTTCTTGGCCCACCGTCTATGATCATTATGAGGAGCAGAATCCCACATCGGAGGTTTCTTGTCCTTTATGCTGCTTAATAAAGCAACACGTGGCAGCATCAAGCGCCGGGTCTAGTGACGTGGACCTGTGACCCAATGTGGCGTGGGGGCATTAAAGTGTTGGAACCAACTAAATGGGTCCGCTCAGCCCTCAGGGCCAATGCCGACTGTGAGGCTCCGTACGGGCCAGCCCGACCCCAACCTCAGCGGGGTAGCGCTGGCTGGTTTCACCAGTGCAGGCGGTTTAACGGGCTGGTGCCTCGCAACCTGCTATGGCCTAGAGGATGCATGTGCCCCCAATTGAACCCATCCGACCTTCCTACTATTGCATTTGATAATTTTTTTCCTTTTCAGATAAACTGCGTTTTGTTTTTTCTTTTGCCTCCTACTACTTTATATATATATATATATATATATTAGCACGATTTCCCGTGCATGCACGGGCGTTACTATTATGCTAGGCCCATATATATAAGCTTATCTACCGGGCCGGGCACCTAACCATTTGTTTTTTTGGACAAATTATATAAAAAGACACGACATTTACTCAGATTTTTAATTCTAACACGACCTTTTTAAAATAGCACGGAAAGGCACTGCCTTTCATTTATTTAACAGCGTACTAGATTTGAGACTAAAATAAAAGGCCGTGTCTTTCCGTGCTATTTCGAAAAGGTCTTTCCGTGTTATTTCGAAAATGTCGTGCTAGAACTAAAAATCTCAATAAAAGTCAGTGTCCTTTTACGTAATTAGATTTTTTTGAACTTTATTTTCCTTTTTCTCTATTTATTAATTATTAAAACTTGGAGTTCCATTACTTAAATGCTAATTTTCTCCTTCTTCCCTGCATTTCTGTAGGTCTCCTGTTGATGATTCTACAAATTCAGAGGCTTATTGTCTGTTATAATGTCAGTTCAGTCGAGCCTTCCATGCGATGCGTTCCATTTTGCTGTCTCTATAATCTGTAAAGATCAGTTTTCTTGTTTAATCTATGCACTTCTCCTAGTTGCCTCCCCATGAGATTTGGAGCCTTCCCCCATTCCACATGTTACAAGAATCAGAGAAAAAGAAAAGAAAAAGTAAATTAATATGTATATTGTGATTTGACATCAGTGGCGTATAGTAGTATCAGCAATTTCAGCTCAGAGGCAACCTTATTTAGGATCCTTTTGAGGTCAATCCTGATGTTATTTCTTTATGACACATATGGTAGAATAATTAGATAAAAAAAAATTGTCAGTATATATTTCAGTTTTTTCTTGTTATTATTATTTAATTTTTTTTCCCCCTTTAACACTTCCGTGATTTTTCCTACCTTTTAAGTTAAAGCCATAAGGTTCAGTTCTCTGTAAAGACCTTTTTTTGCACTTTTTGTTTCCTTTTATTTGAACTACTGATTTTTCTCTTAAAGATTCAAAGGCTTACTATTTATTAAGGCAACCATGATATCTCCCCACTCAACCCCCCTAGTTTTTTCCATGTTCTCTACCACTGGAATCACTAAAATTCAAGAATAGTGTTGAAGTGTAAATTGTAGCTCTCTAATATTTAGAAAAGGACATAATTCCTCTGAAGTAAACTAACCGCCAAGAATATCCATGGCAACATTGTCGTATGATAAAATGAATGAATAGGAAAAAACTTGGTGAAAGGTCTCTTTCGAGCTGATTCTCTACGTATTGTCTTTTTCACCCTGATTCTCTACCTTTGTCTTCTGTTGCGAGGCTCTGTGGTACAACTCCGGGGGTAAAAAAGATTCTCCTGAGAAAAACATTAGTCTTTTGAGATAATCAGGCAGTGCACTGCTCTGTGATGAAATTACAGAAGTGAAGAACTAACTGGTAAGTCTTACCCTCAGTTTTAGAGTTATCTTCACTAATTACTTCAGTTTCTTTGAGCATTTTGGATCGCTGGTGATAGACAATATGCAGAGGTCCAGAGAAAGTTGCTCAGAATTCACAATTTTTTGCTTTTAATCGTTGCGGGCAGTAGCTGCTTGTCTCAAGAAAAGCAAATAAAGTTAAAGTTACAATTTGAATAACATATAACTTACATGACCCAGTTAGTTTCAGAAAAGTTTGCAGGAAGGAATTGAAGTTTCTGGAATTTCTGTAGAATGAAAGAACGTCAATCATATAATCTGCCTAGAAAGATAAGTTGAAGCAAGTCCAATTCACATATTATACATTACTTACGTGTCTCTCTTTGGAGAACAGATTAACAATTGAAGGTCTATATATTCTGCAGAACAGAGGAACTTTTCTGGATAAGTAGAGCAAAAGAACTTTAATCCCACATAGCGAAAGTTAAAAAACAAATAGACTAAGTTATCACTTACATTACTTGCCTCTGCTGAGAAAGATATTGAAGTTACAACCTATAGTTTCAGGAAATTCTGCGAAAGAAAAAAGAGTTCGATCTTTACCCACCTGCATAGAAAGATCTGAGAGCTGACATTCTTATTTGAAATGGCATACATAAACTCATATGCTCATATATTTATATATATATACTATATTCAGGTTAGTGGGAAAAAAAAGGGGAAGCAAGGGACCCCACGTGGCCCTCATTTCTCCCCCAAGCTTCCACCGCCGTAGTATCCATCATTTATTCTTTTTCTTCCTTCTCTGTTCGGTTTCACTGGAGGGAAAAACAAGGGAGAAAAAAAAAAAACAAAACAAAACAGAGCACACTAGAGAGAGACAGGGAGAGAAAGAAGTGTCGAGATAGCAAGGAGGAGCCCGACCTTGCTCTTTGGTTCGAGTGTCTACCAATTTCAGCTCCCTGCTCTTCCTCCGACCAGCAGCAGAGCTCTCCCCGAAAGAGAGGAATCGGTGACATTTCTTACCCCTAATTTAGACTTTTAACTCGTGGGCTGTCACGGGATGTTGGCCCTATTGCTTTGGAGATGTTTTGTTTGGTTTTGATGACTGAAAATCATGTTGGAGTGCTGAGTTGATTGGTTAGATGGTTCTTAGTGTAATTCGAGGGTAATTTAGATTGGTTTGGATGATTTGAGGTTGGGGAATGGGGCTGAATGATATGATGTTATTAGTTCACAAAAATTGATATGGCCAGGCTCCTCTGGTCATTCTAATGGTGTGGCTTTTTACGGAATTGGATTTCGTTATATGATTTGAAAGTTGTCGTGAATTCAAATTTCTGAAAATCAAAACGAAACGTCAACTTCGACCTGCATTTTGAACTGATTTCTTCATGTTTTGCCATGTCGTTTGTTTCTAAAACATAGCCCACACTAAGAGACTCCAAGATTGTGGTATTCTGAGTTTTATAGAGAGAGAATCGAACCCCCGAAATTGCACAGCCCGGGACTGTTATGCATCGGCCCGCACCAGCAACTTCGGGATGCTCGTCGGGCTAGCTCATACATCGGATTGCAGTGATTTCTATTCGTATAGATTCGTGTCTGAATTTACTATTTTAGGTAATTTTTGGGGATTTTTCTAAAATACCAATATTAATTATCATATTTTCCATAATGTGCAGGTTTATTGAATTCTCTTTCCTCGAGTAACACTGACCACTTCCATGTTCTTTTAGCTCGATCTTCCTTGCTGGTCATATCTAAAGTTGGTGTTTGTTAAGTCGATTTATGTCTTCTCAAGTTAGAGATGTTATTTTACGAACGTTTGGGATTAATATTTTACATCTTTAGCTGGTTAAATCTTGCTTAGTTGAGTCAAATGTGTGTTAACAAGTGACGTGGATTGCATACATCCACACATGGAGTGAAGTTATTTATTTATATCATGATATATGTTGATTTGCTTTAAGTGGCCGGTTAGCTGAATCTGGTCTATGTTTCTTTGATGAAGAGAGGTGTGATTTGGTACGAGGATCAGTGGAGAAGATGATTTATGAGATATAAGTTATTTTCTGAACTATGCTTATGATTGATAGGAGCTGAGGACATTGATTGTGTACTCCGAAGGTCAAGTTTGGTGAATCATTTTTGGTGTTAGGTGAGTACTTCATTCCATTGTGAAATGATTTATATATATATATATATATTATGTGAGTACTCTATTCCCTTGTAAAATGATATATTATAGTTATATAAATTATTAAAGAAGAATATTGTGATAGTTAGAGATTAAAAAATTGGTCTCGCTATATTGTGTGAATTGATTTGAGAGACGTTGCCTTTTATGTTTCATTTTAATTTGGGTTATGCAGTGTGATTGTGATGATAACTTGTTGCCATTGTACTGTAATTGAGATTGTACTTGTGTATGATGATATATGAGGAGAGATGGCATGGTTGCAATTGATTATACTTTTATTTTTTAAATATAGCCATAGGATCGCTGGACTCGGCATATTATAAAATGGGCCAGATTGGCCGCTGGACCCGACGTAATAAAATATGGGCCAGATCGGCCGCTAGACCCATCAGAATATAAATAGGGGCATGATCAGCCGCTGGACCAGGCAGAATATAAATATGGGCTAGATCGTCCGCTGGACCCAGCAGAATATAAATAGGGGCATGATCGGCCGTTGGACCAGGCGGGATATAAATATGGGTCAGATCGGCCGCTGGACCCGGCAGAATATAAATAGGGGCCTGATCGGCCGCTGATTCAGGCGGAATATAAATATGGGCCAGATCGGCCGCTGGACCTGGCGGAATATAAATAGGGGCCTGAACGGCGGCTGGACCCGGCGGAATAGAAAAAGAGGCCCGATCGGCCGCGAGACCTGGCGAAATATAAATCGTGGTCAACTCTTACCGCCAGAGGTTAATAGGCGGCCCCCGCTTATGAGACATGGATATTGGGAGTTGAGGATGATATGAATGAGATGTGCGGGGTCACGGTACCATCATAACTTCGTTGCGAGGAAATGCAACCCTCTGACTATATTGATTGGTTGTGTTGTATGTTATTTGTTTGGTATGTTTGTTGGAGATGTGATCATTGTTGAGATTGTTGGAGATGCGATGATTGTTGAAATTGTCTAAAGATGTTCTGTGATAGTTGTATTATTGCCAGAGTTTCATTTATCAGGTGATTGTGTTGTGAGTTTTTATGGAATGCTAATAGATGGATATTTGATGTTTATGTGGTATTGGATATTAAATAAATGGTTGGAAGAATTGTGTGTATTTGTTAGTAGAACTTAAATTTAGTTACTGTATTGGATATAATTATTTTTATAGTTTGTATTCATATATATACCGTGCATGTGTGCTGATAATTGGATTGGATGTGATTGTATTATTTATTTGAATATTTGGTTGTTTGCAATTAAATATTTATTTAACAATTATTCATTTTACTTTGGAATATAGTACTCACTGAGATACAGTTCATACTCTGCATATGTTTTTCAAATGAGCTAGGAGCTAGATTAGAAGCACATGAGAACTCTTTTGATATCTGGGATCAATTTGGAGAACTAGGTAAGAACCTTAATTATTTGATAAGTATTCTTTTTGTATATAATGTATTTGAATATGCTATGACCTGAAATTTTTGTTTAGTTTGGTTTAGTGATTTATTGATGAAAGAAAATTACTCTCTTTTGAGACGTATATACATATTAGAGCTTACTAGATTGGTTTTATATTTTTGGGAGTTGATGAAAATTCGGTTTTTTTGTGACTAGTGTATGTGATAATGGATATCAAGTTAATATAGGGAAAACTCTGACGAAATTTTCAGGTCGTGACAAAAGATGACCTGAAGGCAAATAGAAACGGTGAGTTACAATGTACATGTTATGGGCATGACTTGCATATCTATGTTAGTGAAAGCAAAATTCAAGATACCACCTCCAAATGCTTCTAGCCCCCCAAAAAAAAAAGCATTTTCAAATGTATGTAAAAATTATGCAGGAGATTACGGTCATGTAGGTAAACTGCCAGAGTGTCCTCCAGTCGTATTTCGTCAGTGTAGGCAGAATTGGTAAGTCTCTGAACCTCCCTTCTTCAGCTTCTCAGGTTCGACACATTGTTGGTTGCAGTGTTATCTATAGCCGTCGACAAGATATACGGACAGAGTAATGTCGGGAAGTGCAGCAGAATAATAAATGTGAAGCAGCCTTTCTGCAACTTTTTCCTCCTTTCTAGATCAAAAGTTTCTTTTTTGGTGGAGTGAGAAGAATGATTAGTGTTGGATTTATTTTTGTCTTCCATTTTGTCGGATTTGATTGCAGAAGTGTTACCTTCTTGTAACTAAGTTTGTTGTGTTTTTTCTTCTTTTTTTTGTCCTTTTTGGAAAACAATCTCTATTTTTCTTCCACATTTACGTGGCAAGCATGCAACTTGCCCTTCCTAATTGCACAGTATAATAATTTTAAAAAGGATACATTAGTTTATGAAGAGGTAAATAATGTGAGAGTAAAAGGTGCAAGTTACTCTCCCTAAGGTTTTTAAGATTGGTCTTTATAGATAGTTATTTATATTTTATATTTCTTCAAAACCTTTATGGAGGTTTGATGAAAATAAAAGATTTAATGCATTATTATTATTATTATTATTATTATTATTATTATAGTTTGTTATTATAAGTTATGTCTATGAACTTTTTTAGAGAATATATATATATATATACAATAGTTTTTTTGTTGATAAATAAAATGAAATAAGTATGGGCTTATGTGTGTTTGTTGAAATTTACATAAATAGAAAGTGTAGGTTATGTGGTTTATGTTGATTGTTTGGGAAAATTATTGGAGGAGGAAATTTGGAGAATGACCTAAACAGTAATTTGAGCTTAAAATCAGTTTGTTATGGAAGTGTTGTGTATGTGCTAATGACTTGATTTCTTCTTGTGTTTGAATGGGTATTCCTTGTGAATTCAATGGTAATGAGCAAATGGAAAGTAGATGGTTAATCCGTTAGAATTTCACCTTTCTGGGCTAGGTAAGAAAAGGACTTGTTCACGGACTGATTTAGTGGATTACCAAACTGGAAAGTGAAAGGCAAGATCTAAATTGAAGCTTTAGAAAAAGGTGAACTGAATTGGAAGCAGATGTGGCTGAACTTTAATTGTGATTTCCTTGTTTGGTTGCAATGTTAGTTTATTCGATCAGTTTCGGCCTTATTTGCTCGATTTAATTATGATAAACTTTTAATATTTTACTGATATGTTAGTAAGATTTTTCAGAGGTTGATATTCATTAATTTCTTTGTGCATGGTTAAAAAAAGCTTGGAACTTAAGTATACTTTTCGAAATCAATCTACATAATTATTATAATACTATTAAGATTTGGGTAGAGGGAAGCACCTCAGGTTCCTCATCGGTTAAGTTTCTCACGGAATCAGTGTTCGAATCAATTATTCGAGCTCCAAACACGTATTGAATTGAGTTAAGTATCAAAGTTGAGATGCATCTCAGCTATGCAGATATGATTTCACAAGGATTCTTTACCAGATCAGGTTCAGAGGTATTCTTTCAAGAAGTTCCTGCAACTTTTGAGCATATATGTCAGATTTATTTCATTGGGGTATTTCCTGGAGTATCAATTATTCAATGTTGTATGCCATCCTGTCTTCTCCAGTTTTGGCAAATGGTGATTCCAGATTATTTTCTCATTTATATTTGCAACCAGTCAGGATTTATATTGCTGTGGGAATGATCTGACATGTTCAAGAGAAATGTTGCTCTGCTTATGAACAGGATCTTACTTGGTTTTCATCATTGATCTCGGGATTCTATTATTGCTTAGCTTCATGTTTTTTTTTATCTGGCATCATCATATGAGTTCAACATGGGCTTCTAGTATTCTAAATTATTGTTATCAACAACCTACTTTGGCATGGACAATTATTCCATTGGAAAAGCTATCAGATTGAGACTGACAAATTTTCAATGTTGGAAATTTATATTAAGCTTATACTAGATCAAGGCTACTTCCGCTACATGGCAGTTGGTATTCTGAAAAACAAGAGAAGAATTTCCATAGGAAAGTGCAAAGAATTGTCTCTGTGGGGCATATTCATTATGCCTTGTGTATTGTTTTTGGTATGCTCCTAACTTCAGATCATTTGACTTATCAGAGTGGCAGCTGAAGCATGATGCTATAGAGGAATTAGTACAAAGGCTACTTGGGGACCTAAAGGTGCTATGAACCTTAATAATCTTTTCTAGTTCTCAAATAAATTACGATGACGAAATTTTTAATTAGTGGGAGAGATTGTAAGAGTCGGCATTTTTCAAACATGCATACCTATGCATATACTTACATATGCTTATATATATATATATATACACACACAATACTTTTATGTGGCTGGAGAATTAACCAAAAAAAATGAAATGGTTGCATGGGCTCCACGTTTACCCCCTTTTCCACTGCCATCCACTTTTCATTTCACTTGTTTCTTTCCTTTTCTTCTTTTTCTTTCTTCTTTGTTCTGTTTCAACTGGGGGGGGATCGAAGAGCAGAGGGACAAGAGAGAGAGAGAGAGAGAAAGAGGACCGAGCTGAGCAAACTCAGTGGGGAAGAAGAAGAGGAAGGATAGGTTGAGGGGAAGAAACCGAATGGAGGAAGAAGAGGAGGAAGGTTAGGCTTAGGTTCTTGAAGTAAATTTATTCTCCTTACCTTAGACGATTCTATTCATTAGTTTAGATGCGGATTGAGCCGGTTTTCCTTCATTCTAGCTCGGTTGGGGTTTCGACTATTGATGTGGATTTCGTTGTAAGTTGATTATCCTTACCTAGACATTCTTATTCGCTATGATTAGGTGTCGATTAAGCTATTCTTCTTTCATCCTAGCTCAGCCTAGGGTTCAATTAATTTGATAGTAAAGTGGATTTGCTGCGAATTGATTAATTATGGCTTTGCCATGTTATTTCTTAAGTTTACATGAACATCTATACTTATTCCGCCCACTTAAGCTTAGTATAAGGTCTGGTTTATCGATTGGGTAGTTAGGTTGAGGAAGTCGTCGGTTGTAATAGTAAGGTTCAATCTATGGGAATTTCACTAGTAGTGAAGAAGTTTATGTCTTCGTGATTGTTAAGGATGATACTTTGATTAATCTTTTTGCATTAATGGCTGATCAAAACTTACTTGTTTGAATCAAAGTGTGTGCTTGCTAAGAATGTTGATTAAGTACATCTACATATTGAGGTTAATAATTGTTTATGCATATCATGATCTGAATTGGTTTGTTAATATTTACTTTGTTAAATGAACTTGCCTATGCTCACTATCTTTGTTTGTCTAAAGTCGATAAGAGTTTGTCAAAGTGAGTCAAGATGGTTGTTTGATTGGACTATTTGGATGAATTGAGTTGTCTGGGCATACCATACTTTATAATAAGCTTGATCATTTATTGGAATGTCATTCTATATGTTCCTCGAATATTTAATGAGATTTTTGCCTTGATAATTTATATGAATGTATTTTATGTATTATGCTTCATAAGGGTCAATGGAGGATTGAGTTTGTATGGTTGTTTTTTATTAACATATGTATGAATTAGTTTATTGATGGTCGAGTGCTCTTGGTCAGGGTTCAAGACGCATAAGAGTCAATATGTAAATGCACTTGTATGTTTGTATTGAAGACTCTAAGGTACGTTTTTGTTCCGTTTCAGCTTTGTTTGGAATTGAATTACCTAAGCATATCATTCTTTACATGAGTTTGTGAATTACTTGAATTTTATTTTTATAAGTTCTATTGAGTTTGTGAATTACTTGAATTTTATTTTTATAAGTTCTACTTTCTATAATTTATGAGAGTTTTGCTTTCAAGTTGATATGATTTACGTTATATATGTGAAAGTAAATGGAGTGATTGACATGTATAAATTATTATAAATGTTGTGGTGGGTGAGGAGATATATTGGTTAATGAGAGCATGTGGATACCCCAAGAGGGATGAAAGGAGATATTGAGTTTAAATTGATTGAGCTTCTTTTACTTTTGAGCTTGTTTTTCTTGGACGAGCTGTTTGTTTTCATGGAGTTTCACTGTTGAAATCAATTCTTTATTAATTTAAGTATCTTGTTAATAACTGAAATGCATACTTTTCTCCATTTAATTGCTTAAGCAGAGTGTGGAGGTTAAAAATCATTAAGTGGTGATTCTAGAAAGATCTACGTAATGATGTAAATCAATGGTGTTACATGATTAAGTTATAGTGATTAAGTTACACATTGATAGGGGCGGATGGGTAATAGAGGATAAAATATAGATGGGATTGATTATGTAAGTATCAATGTGGTTTTTCCTATCAGAGGGAAACCTACCAGCATCGATATGCATGGTCATATTATTATGATGTTCATAATTTATTTTATACTTCAAATGATAGGCGATGGAGGAGATCAAAATCATACACCCAAAAGGCTTTGATTCAGTGAAATAATTTTGGCAGTTCGGTGATTACTCTATTCCTCTGTGAAATGATATATATATATATATATTATATGAACACAAATTATACGGAGTATTAATAAAGGAAATATTGTGATAATTTGGGAATAAGAATTTGGTATGGATATAAGAAGCGAGATGGCATGGTTGTAATTGATTAGGTTTGTGTTGTTGTTTCACTATAGCCATGAGACCTCTGAACCCGACGGATTAATAATGGGCCAAATTGACCGCTGGACCCGACGAAATACAAATAGGAGCCCTATTGGCCGCTGAATCTGGCGGAATATAAATAGGGGCCCAATTAGCCACTTGAACCAACGAAATATAAATGGAGGCCTGATCGGCCGCTAAACCCGGCGGAATATAAATAGTGATCAATTATTTTCGCCAGAGGTTAATAGGCAGCCTCCGCTTATGAGATATTGGCATTGGAAGTTGAGGATGATATGAGTAAGAAGTGCGGGGTTACAATATCATCTTAATTGTCGCAAGTAATGCGACCCTATGGCTATATTTTTTTTCTTAGACGAGTTGAGAAGATATTTGTTTTCATGGAGTTCCACTGCTGAAATCAATTCTTTTATTAATTTAAGTATCTTGTTAATAACTGAAATGCATACTTTTCTCCATTTAATTGCTTTAGCAGAGTGTGGAGGTCAAAAATCATTACGTGGTGATTCTAGAAAGATCTAAAGGTAGGTAATGATGTTATTAATGGTGTTAGTTACATGATTAAGTTATAGTGATTAAGTTACACGTTGATAGGGGCGGATGGGTAATATAGGATAAATAGAGATGGGGTTGATTATGGAAGTATTAGTGTGGTTTTTCCTATTAGGAGGGAAACCCACCAACATCGATATGCATGGTCATATTATTATGTTGTTCATAATTTAGTTTTGTGCTTCAAATGATAGGCGATGGAGGAGATCAAAATCATACACCGAAAGGGTTGGACTCAGTGAAATAATTTTGGCGAGTTCAGTGAGAACTATATATATATTATGAAATGATATATATATATAGTATATATATATATTATATGAATACAAATTATATGGAGTATTATTAAATGAAATATTGTGATAATTTGGGAATAAGAATTTGGTATGGATATATGAGATGAGATGGCATGGTTGCAATTGATTAGGTTTGTCTTGTTGTTTGACTCTAGCCATGGGACTGCTAGACCCAGCGATTTATAAAATGGGCCAGATCGGCCGCTGGACTCGACGAAATATAAATAGGGATCCGATCGGCCGCTGGACGTGGCTGACGGAATATAAATAGGGGCCCGATCGCGCCGCTGGACTCGACAGAATGTAAATAGGGGCCAGATCGGCAGCTGGACCCGACGGAATAGAAATAGGGGTCTGATCGGCCGCTAAACCTGACGGAATATAAATTTTGGTCAACTCTTATCGCCGAGGTTAATAGGCGGCCCCCGCTTATGAGATATTGGTATTGAGAGTTGAGGATGATGTGAGTAAGAAGTGCGAGGTTACGGTATCGTCTTAAATTGTCACAAGGAAATGCAACTCTACGGTTATATTGATTGATTGTACTGTATATTGTTTCCCTAATCTGACTGCTATAGATGTGTTAATTGTTGAGGTTGTCTGAAGTTGTTCTGTGAAAGCTGTATTGTTTGCTCGAGCTGGATATAGTCAGTGTATGAATGTTTAAGTGGTGCTTAGTTAATGGTTAACTCTACTATTATTATATGGTTATAAATATAATTGATAGCTTAAGAATCAATTTAGTAATTATTTGTGTATAATGTATATCATGTTGTTGGTGAATTAAATGACGGACTTGGGTATGCTAGTATTATCTTTGTTCATTTAAATTATATTTTTAGTTAATGATAGTTCATTTCACTTTGGAATTTTGTGCTCACACTTTGTATATATTTTTCAGATGAGCTAGGAGCTAGACTAGCAGAACATGAGAACTTTTTGGATATCGAGGATCAATGCGAAGGATTTTTGCAATTAGACCTTAGTTAGTTAATAAGTATTCTTTTTGGTATAGAATATATTTGAATATGTTACCACTTTGAAACTTTTGGTTACTTTGTTAGTGATATGGCTCTCTTGGAATATATATATATATATATATATGTATGTATGTATGTATGTGAGCTTGCTGGATTGGTTATATATATTGAAAAATTTATGGAAAGCAGGTTTGTGTGTGAATAATTTATGTGATAATGGATATCTATGAAATATAGGGAAAACTCTGTTGAAATTTTGGTTCTTGACACAAGCAATCGTTCTTAAGCAACAAATAATAGTCATAGGGTCGCAATCCTCACGATGGACTTTCGACGGTACCCGTGACCCCGCACTCATATCCACACTCCTCATTTCATTTCTCATAAGCGGGGCTTCCCGTTTCCTTTGACAGTAGAGTCTAGGTGTCCATTTATATCCCGCCGGATTAACAGTCCTAGGCGTCCATTTTTGTATCCCGTTGGATCAAGGGTCCCTTTTGTATCCTGCCGGACCAGTGGTCCCATGGCTATTGAACAATAATATCACCACAAATCGCAATTAAACCGAGTTCATCCACAATGATTCCTCAAATCCTCATACTATCTTATTCAACTTATCTCATTCAAACAAGCATTGGTATAATTAATTTAAGATTTAGTTTCATACTATAGTGGAATAAAAATACTCACAAAAACCCCCAAATGATAACTCAACGAGTCGAGCCTTTCGGGTGTATAGTCTCGATCTTGTTGGCCCCTATCAATCATGACCACAAAATCTATTAATATACACAAGAATAGCTTACAATGCACGTGTTAATTCTGTCATT
>NW_022204058.1:0-28909 GCF_007655135.1 Punica granatum
AAAAAAATTGAAAAAGGAGGGGTGCAACACGAGGACTTCCCAGGAGGTCACCCATCCTAGTACTACTCTCGCCCAAGCACGCTTACTTCGGAGTTCTGATGGGATCCGGTGCATTAGTGCTGGTATGATCGCACCCGTCAACCTTTGCGCTCGAATTCACTTTGTTCCTCCGCAGAGCTAATGAAAAAAAAAGAACAAATGAGCGCAAAACGAAAGAAAAAAATATCGAGTGCATTTCACCACGAAACTTAAGCCGTTTGCGAGTGAGCACGTGCCCAAAACATTAACCGTAACGATTGGATTCTCGTCCAACCTCTCGCCATTTCCCGAGCAGCAAAAAAAATTGAAAAAGGAGGGGTGCAACACGAGGACTTCCCAGGAGGTCACCCATCGTAGTACTACTCTCGCCCAAGCACGCTTAACTTCGGAGTTCTAATGGGATCCGGTGCATTAGTGCTGGTATGATAGTACCCGTCAACCTTTGCGCTCGAATTCACTTTGTTCCCTATCGTGTTTGCTTCTGATCCCTTTTCTCCGTAGAGCTAATGAAAAAAAAATGCACAAATGAGCGCAAAACGAAAGAAAAAAAGTATCGAGTGCATTTCACCACAAACTTTAAGCCTTTTGCGAGTGAGCACGTGCCCAAAACATTAACCGTAACGATCGGATTCCCGTCCAACCTCTCGCCATTTCCCGAGCAGCAAAAAAATTGAAAAAGGAGGGGTGCAACACGAGGACTTCCCAGGAGGTCACCCATCCTAGTACTACTCTCCTCCCAAGCACGCTTAACTTCGGAGTTCTGATGGGATCCGGTGCATTAGTGCTGGTATGATCGTACCCGTCAACCTTTGCGCTCGAATTCACTTTTTCCCTATCGTGTTTGCTTCTGATGCCCTCTTCTCCGTAGAGCTAATGAAAAAAAAATGCACAAATGAGCGCAGAAACGAAAGAAAAAAAGTATCGAGTGCATTTCACCACGAACCTTAAGCCTTTTGCGAGTGAGCACGTGCCCAAAACATTAACCGTAACGATCGGATTCCCGTCCAACCTCTCGCCATTTCCCGAGCAGCAAAAAAATTGAAAAAGGAGGGGTGCAACACGAGGACTTCCCAGGAGGTCACCCATCCTAGTACTACTCTCGCCCAAGCACGCTTAACTTCGGAGTTCTGATGGGATCCGGTGCATTAGTGCTGGTATGATCGCACCCGTCAACCTTTGCGCTCGAATTCACTTGTTCCTCCTCCGTAGAGCTAATGAAAAAAAAAATGCACAAATGAGCGCAGAAACGAAAGAAAAAAGTATCGAGTGCATTTCACCACGAACCTTAAGCCTTTTGCGAGTGAGCACGTGCCCAAAACATTAACCGTAACGATCGGATTCCCGTCCAACCTTTCGCCATTTCCCGAGCAGCAAAAAAAATTGAAAAGGAGGGGTGCAACACGAGGACTTCCCAGGAGGTCACCCATCCTAGTACTACTCTCCCCAAGCACGCTTAACTTCGGAGTTCTGATGGGATCCGGTGCATTAGTGCTGGTATGATCGCACCCGTCAACCTTTGCGCTCGAATTCACTTTGTTCCTCCGTAGAGCTAATGAAAAAAAAAAGCACAAATGAGCGCAGAAACGAAAGAAAAAAAGTATCGAGTGGCATTTCACCACGAACCTTAAGCCTTTTGCGAGTGAGCACGTGCCCAAACATTAACCGTAACGATCGGATTCCCGTCCAACCTTCGCCATTTCCCGAGCAGCAAAAAAAATTGAAAAAGGAGGGGTGCAACACGAGGACTTCCCAGGAGGTCACCCATCCTAGTACTACTCTCGCCCAAGCACGCTTAACTTCGGAGTTCTGATGGGATCCGGTGCATTAGTGCTGGTATGATCGCACCCGTCAACTTTTGCGCTCGAATTCACTTTGTTCCTCCGTAGAGCTAATGAAAAAAAAGAATGCACAAATGAGCGCAGAAACGAAAGAAAAAAAGTATCGAGTGCATTTCATCACCACGAAACTTAAGCCTTTTGCGAGTGAGCACGTGCCCAAAACATTAACCGTAACGATCGGATTCCCGTCCAACCTCTCGCCATTTCCCGAGCAGCAAAAAAAATTGAAAAAGGAGGGGTGCAACACGAGGACTTCCCAGGAGGTCACCCATCCTAGTACTACTCTCTCTCCCCAGCACGCTTAACTTCGGAGTTCTGATGGGATCCGGTGCATTAGTGCTGGTATGATCGCACCACCCTCAACCTTTGCGCTCGAATTCACTTTGTTCCTCCGTAGAGCTAATGAAAAAAAAATGCACAAATGAGCGCAGAAACGAAAGAAAAAAGTATCGAGTGCATTTCACCACGAACCTTAAGCCTTTTGCGAGTGAGCACGTGCCCAAAACATTAACCGTAACGATCGGATTCCCGTCCAACCTTCGCCATTTCCCGAGCAGCAAAAAAAATTGAAAAAGGAGGGGTGCAACACGAGGACTTCCCAGGAGGTCACCCATCCTAGTACTACTCTCGCCCAAGCACGCTTAACTTCGGAGTTCTGATGGGATCCGGTGCATTAGTGCTGGTATGATCGCACCCGTCAACCTTTGCGCTCGAATTCACTTTGTTTCCTCCTAGAGCTAATGAAAAAAAAAAATGCACAAATGAGCGCAGAAACGAAAGAAAAAAAGTATCGAGTGCATTTCACCACACGAAACTTAAGCCTTTTGCGAGTGAGCACGTGCCCAAAACATTAACCGTAACGATCGGATTCCCGTCCAACCTCTCGCCATTTCCCGAGCAGCAAAAAAATTGAAAAAGGAGGGGTGCAACACGAGGACTTCCCAGGAGGTCACCCATCCTAGTACTACTCTCGCCCAAGCACGCTTAACTTCGGAGTTCTGATGGGATCCGGTGCATTAGTGCTGGTATGATCGTACCCGTCAACCTTTGCGCTCGAATTCACTTTGTTCCCTATCGTGTTTGCTTCTGGATGCCCTTTTCTCCGTAGAGCTAATGAAAGAAAAATGCACAAATGAGCGCATAAACGAAAGAAAAAAATTATCGAGTGCATTTCACCACACGAACTTAAGCCTTTTGCGAGTGAGCACGTGCCCAAAACATTAACCGTAACGATCGGATTCCCGTCCAACCTCTCGCCATTTCCCGAGCTGCAAAAAAAATTGAAAAAGGAGGGGTGCAACACGAGGACTTCCCAGGAGGTCACCCATCCTAGTACTACTCTCGCCCAAGCACGCTTAACTTCGGAGTTCTGATGGGATCCGGTGCATTAGTGCTGGTATGATCGCACCCGTCAACCTTTGCGCTCGAATTCACTTTGTTCCTCCGTAGAGCTAATGAAAAAAAAAGAATGCACAAATGAGCGCAGAAACGAAAGAAAAAAAATATCGAGTGCATTTCACCACGAAACTTAAGCCTTTTGCGAGTGAGCACGTGCCCAAAACATTAACCGTAACGATCGGATTCCCGTCCAACCTCTCGCCATTTCCCGAGCAGCAAAAAAAATTGAAAAAGGAGGGGTGCAACACGAGGACTTCCCTGGAGGTCACCCATCCTAGTACTACTCTCGCCCATGCACGCTTAACTTCGGAGTTCTGATGGGATCCGGTGCATTAGTGCTGGTATGATCGCACCGGTCAACCTTTGCGCTCGAATTCACTTTGTTCCTCCGTAGAGCTAATGAAAAAAAAATGCACAAATGAGCGCAGAAACGAAAGAAAAAAAATATCGAGTGCATTTCACCACGAAACATAAGCCTTTTGCGAGTGAGCACGTGCCCAAAACATTAACCGTAACGATCGGATTCCTCCAACCTTTCGCCATTTCCCGAGCAGCAAAAAAATTGAAAAAGGAGGGGTGCAACACGAGGACTTCCCAGGAGTTTGCGCTCGAATTCCACTTTATTCCTATCGTGTTGCTTCGGATGCGCCTCTTCCTCCGTAGAGCTAATAAAAAAAAATGCACAAATGAGCGCAGAAACGAAAGAAAAAAAGTATCGAGTGCATTTCACCACGAACCTTAAGCCTTTTGCGAGTGAGCACGTGCCCAAAACATTAACCGTAACGATCGGATTCCCGTCCAACCTTCGCCATTTCCCGAGCAGCAAAAAAAATTGAAAAAGGAGGGGTGCAACACGAGGACTTCCCAGGAGGTCACCCATCCTAGTACTACTCTCGCCCAAGCACGCTTAACTTCGGAGTTCTGATGGGATCCGGTGCATTAGTGCTGGTATGATCGCACCCGTCAACCTTTGCGCTCGAATTCACTTTGTTCCTCCGTAGAGCTAATGAAAAAAAAAGAATGCACAAATGAGCGCAGAAACGAAAGAAAAAAAGTATCGAGTGCATTTCACCACGAACCTTAAGCCTTTTGCGAGTGAGCACGTGCCCAAAACATTAACCGTAACGATCGGATTCCCGTCCAACCTTCGCCATTTCCCGAGCAGCAAAAAAAATTGAAAAAGGAGGGGTGCAACACGAGGACTTCCCAGGAGGTCACCCATCCTAGTACTACTCTCGCCCAAGCACGCTTAACTTCGGAGTTCTGATGGGATCCGGTGCATTAGTGCTGGTATGATCGCACCCGTCAACTTTTGCGCTCGAATTCACTTTGTTCTTCTCCGTAGAGCTAATGAAAAAAAAAAATGACAAATGAGCGCAGAAACGAAAGAAAAAAAGTATCGAGTGCATTTCACCACGAAACTTAAGCCTTTTGCGAGTGAGCACGTGCCCAAAACATTAACCGTAACGATCGGATTCCCGTCCAACCTCTCGCCATTTCCCGAGCAGCAAAAAAATTGAAAAAGGAGGGGTGCAACACGAGGACTTCCCAGGAGGTCACCCATCCTAGTACTACTCTCGCCCAAGCACGCTTAACTTCGGAGTTCTGATGGGATCCGGTGCATTAGTGCTGGTATGA
The DNA here is from genome assembly GCF_007655135.1 of Punica granatum. Taxonomy (NCBI): domain Eukaryota; kingdom Viridiplantae; phylum Streptophyta; class Magnoliopsida; order Myrtales; family Lythraceae; genus Punica; species Punica granatum. Next base: position 4,914 of record NW_022204058.1, read on the forward strand.
TCGCACCCGTCAACCTTTGCGCTCGAATTCACTTTGTTCCCTATCGTGTTTGCTTCTGGATGCCTTTTCTCCGTAGAGCTAATGAAAAAAAATGCACAAATGAGCGCAGAAACGAAAGAAAAAATTATCGAGTGCATTTCACCACGAACTTAAGCCTTTTGCGAGTGAGCACGTGCCCAAAACATTAACCGTAACGATCGGATTCCCGTCCAACCTCTCGCCATTTCCCGAGCAGCAAAAAAAATTGAAAAAGGAGGGGTGCAACACGAGGACTTCCCAGGAGGTCACCCATCCTAGTACTACTCTCGCCCAAGCACGCTTAACTTCGGAGTTCTGATGGGATCCGGTGCATTAGTGCTGGTATGATCGCACCCGTCAACCTTTGCGCTCGAATTCACTTTGTTCCTCCGTAGAGCTAATGAAAAAAAAAGAATGTACAAATGAGCGCAGAAACGAAAGAAAAAAAGTATCGAGTGCATTTCACCACGAACCTTAAGCCTTTTGCGAGTGAGCACGTGCCCAAAACATTAACCGTAACGATCGGATTCCCGTCCAACCTCTCGCCATTTCCCGAGCAGCAAAAAAAATTGAAAAAGGAGGGGTGCAACACGAGGACTTCCCAGGAGGTCACCCATCCTAGTACTACTCTCGCCCAAGCACGCTTAACTTCGGAGTTCTGATGGGATCCGGTGCATTAGTGCTGGTATGATCGCACCCGTCAACCTTTGCGCTCGAATTCACTTTGTTCCCTATCGTGTTTGCTTCTGGATGCCCTTTTCTCCGTAGAGCTAATGAAAGAAAAATGCACAAATGAGCGCATAAACGAAAGAAAAAAATTATCGAGTGCATTTCACCACGAACCTTAAGCCTTTTGCGAGTGAGCACGTGCCCAAAACATTAACCGTAACGATCGGATTCCCGTCCAACCTCTCGCCATTTCCCGAGCAGCAAAAAAAATTTAAAAAGGAGGGGTGCAACACGAGGACTTCCCAGGAGGTCACCCATCCTAGTACTACTCTCGCCCAAGCACGCTTAACTTCGGAGTTCTGATGGGATCCGGTGCATTAGTGTTGGTATGATCGCACCCGTCAACCTTTGCGCTCGAATTCACTTTATTCCTCCGCAGAGCTAATGAAAAAAAAAGAATGTACAAATGAGCGCAGAAACGAAAGAAAAAAAGTATCGAGTGCATTTCACCACGAAACTTAAGCCTTTTGCGAGTGAGCACGTGCCCAAAACATTAACCGTAACGATCGGATTCCCGTCCAACCTCTCGCCATTTCCCGAGCAGCAAAAAAAATTGAAAAAGGAGGGGTGCAACACGAGGACTTCCCAGGAGGTCACCCATCCTAGTACTACTCTCGCCCAAGCACGCTTAACTTCGGAGTTCTGATGGGATTCGGTGCATTAGTGCTGGTATGATCGCACCCGTCAACCTTTGCGCTCGAATTCACTTTGTTCCTCCGTAGAGCTAATGAAAAAAAATGCACAGATGAGCGCATAAACGAAAGAAAAAAAATTATCGAGGGCATTTCACCACGAACCTTAAGCCTTTTGCGAGTGAGCACGTGCCCAAAACATTAACCGTAACGATCGGATTCCCGTCCAACCTTTCGCCATTTCCCGAGCAGCAAAAAAAATTGAAAAAGGAGGGGTGCAACACGAGGACTTCCCAGGGTTTGCGCTCGAATTCACTTTATTCCCTATCGTGTTTGGCTCCGGATGCGCCCTCTTCTCCCGTAGAGCTAATAAAAAAAAAATGCACAAATGAGCGCAGAAACGAAAGAAAAAAGTATCGAGTGCATTTCACCACGACCTTAAGCCTTTTGCGAGTGAGCACGTGCCCAAAACATTAACCGTAACGATCGGATTCCCGTCCAACCTTTCGCCATTTCCCGAGCAGCAAAAAAAATTGAAAAAGGAGGGGTGCAACACGAGGACTTCCCAGGAGGTCACCCATCCTAGTACTACTCTCGCCCAAGCACGCTTAACTTCGGAGTTCTGATGGGATCCGGTGCATTAGTGCTGGTATGATCGCACCCGTCAACTTTTGCGCTCGAATTCACTTTGTTCCTCCGTAGAGCTAATGAAAAAAAAAGAATGAACAAATGAGCGCGAAACGAAAGAAAAAAAGTATCGAGTGCATTTCACACCACGAACCTAAGCCTTTTGCGAGTGAGCACGAGCCCAAACATTAACCGTAACGATCGGATTCCCGTCCAACCTTTCGCCATTTCCCGAGCAGCAAAAAAAATTGAAAAAGGAGGGGTGCAACACGAGGACTTCCCAGGAGGTCACCCATCCTAGTACTACTCTCGCCCAAGCACGCTTAACTTCGGAGTTCTGATGGGATCCGGTGCATTAGTGCTGGTATGATCGCACCCGTCAACTTTGCGCTCGAATTCACTTTGTTCCTCCGTAGAGCTAATGAAAAAAAAAGAATAACAAATGAGCGCAGAAACGAAAGAAAAAAAGTATCGAGTGCATTTCACCACGAAACTTAAGCCTTTTGCGAGTGAGCACGTGCCCAAAACATTAACCGTAACGATCGGATTCCCGTCCAACCTCTCGCCATTTCCCGAGCAGCAAAAAAAATTGAAAAAGGAGGGGTGCAACACGAGGACTTCCCAGGAGGTCACCCATCCTAGTACTACTCTCGCCCAAGCACGCTTAACTTCGGAGTTCTGATGGGATCCGGTGCATTAGTGCTGGTATGATCGCACCCGTCAACCTTTGCGCTCGAATTCACTTTGTTCCTCCGTAGAGCTAATGAAAAAAAAGAATGTACAAATGAGCGCAGAAACGAAAGAAAAAATTATCGAGGCATTTCACCACGAAACTTAAGCCTTTTGCGAGTGAGCACGTGCCCAAAACATTAACCGTAACGATCGGATTCCCGTCCAACCTCTCGCCATTTCCCGAGCAGCAAAAAAAATTGAAAAAGGAGGGGTGCAACACGAGGACTTCCCAGGAGGTCACCCATCCTAGTACTACTCTCGCCCAAGCACGCTTAACTTCGGAGTTCTGATGGGATCCGGTGCATTAGTGCTGGTATGATCGCACCCGTCAACCTTTGCGCTCGAATTCACTTTGTTCCTCCGTAGAGCTAATGAAAAAAAAAGCACAAATGAGCGCAGAAACGAAAGAAAAAAATTATCGAGTGCATTTCACCACGAACCTTAAGCCTTTTGCGAGTGAGCACGTGCCCAAAACATTAACCGTAACGATCGGATTCCCGTCCAACCTTTCGCCATTTCCCGAGCAGCAAAAAAAATTGAAAAAGGAGGGGTGCAACACGAGGACTTCCCAGGGTTTTAGCGCTCGAATTCACTTTATTCCCTATCGTGTTTGCTTCCGATGCCCTCTTCTCGTCTCCTCCGTAGAGCTAATAAAAAAAAAATGCACAAATGAGCGCAGAAACGAAAGAAAAAAGTATCGAGTGCATTTCACCACGAACCTTAAGCCTTTTGCGAGTGAGCACGTGCCCAAAACATTAACCGTAACGATCGGATTCCCGTCCAACCTTCGCCATTTCCCGAGCAGCAAAAAAATTGAAAAAGGAGGGGTGCAACACGAGGACTTCCCAGGAGGTCACCCATCCTAGTACTACTCTCGCCCAAGCACGCTTAACTTCGGAGTTCTGATGGGATCCGGTGCATTAGTGCTGGTATGATCGCACCCGTCAACTTTTGCGCTCGAATTCACTTTGTTCCTCCGTAGAGCTAATGAAAAAAAAAAGAATGAACAAATGAGCGCAGAAACGAAAGAAAAAAAGTATCGTGTGCATTTCACCACGAACCTTAAGCCTTTTGCGAGTGAGCACGAGCCCAAAACATTAACCGTAACGATCGGATTCCCGTCCAACCTTTCGCCATTTCCCGAGCAGCAAAAAAAATTGAAAAAGGAGGGGTGCAACACGAGGACTTCCCAGGAGGTCACCCATCCTAGTACTACTCTCGCCCAAGCACGCTTAACTTCGGAGTTCTGATGGGATCCGGTGCATTAGTGCTGGTATGATCGCACCCGTCAACCTTTGCGCTCGAATTCACTTTGTTCCTCCGTAGAGCTAATGAAAAAAAAAGAATGACAAATGAGCGCAGAAACGAAAGAAAAAAAGTATCGAGTGCATTTCACCACGAAACTTAAGCCTTTTGCGAGTGAGCACGTGCCCAAACATTAACCGTAACGATCGGATTCCCGTCCAACTCTCGCCATTTCCCGAGCAGCAAAAAAAATTGAAAAAGGAGGGGTGCAACACGAGGACTTCCCGGAGGTCACCCATCCTAGTACTACTCTCGCCCAAGCACGCTTAACTTCGGAGTTCTGATGGGATCCGGTGCATTAGTGCTGGTATGATCGTACCCGTCAACCTTTGCGCTCGAATTCACTTTGTTCCCTATCGTGTTTGCTTCTGGATGCCCTTTTCTCCGTAGAGCTAATGAAAAAAAAATGCACAAATGAGCGCATAAACGAAAGAAAAAAATTATCGAGGGCATTTCACCACGAAACTTAAGCCTTTTGCGAGTGAGCACGTGCCCAAAACATTAACCGTAACGATCGGATTCCCGTCCAACCTCTCGCCATTTCCCGAGCAGCAAAAAAATTTAAAAAGGAGAGGTGCAACACGAGGACTACCCAGGAGGTCACCCATCCTAGTACTACTCTCGCCCAAGCACGCTTAACTTCGGAGTTCTGATGGGATCCGGTGCATTAGTGTTGGTATGATCGCACCCGTCAACCTTTGCGCTCGAATTCACTTTATTCCTCCGCAGAGCTAATGAAAAAAAAAAGAATGTACAAATGAGCGCAGAAACGAAAGAAAAAAATTATCGAGTGCATTTCACCACGAACCTTAAGCCTTTTGCGAGTGAGCACGTGCCCAAAACATTAACCGTAACGATCGGATTCCCGTCCAACCTCTCGCCATTTCCCGAGCAGCAAAAAAAATTGAAAAAGGAGGGGTGCAACACGAGGACTTCCCAGGAGGTCACCCATCCTAGTACTACTCTCGCCCAAGCACGCTTAACTTCGGAGTTCTGATGGGATCCGGTGCATTAGTGCTGGTATGATCGCACCCGTCAACCTTTGCGCTCGAATTCACTTTGTTCCTCCTAGAGCTAATGAAAAAAAAAGAATGTACAAATGAGCGCAGAAACGAAAGAAAAAAATTATCGAGTGCATTTCACCACGAAACTTAAGCCTTTTGCGAGTGAGCACGTGCCCAAAACATTAACCGTAACGATCGGATTCCCGTCCAACCTCTCGCCATTTCCCGAGCAGCAAAAAAAATTGAAAAAGGAGGGGTGCAACACGAGGACTTCCCAGGAGGTCACCCATCCTAGTACTACTCTCGCCCAAGCACGCTTAACTTCGGAGTTCTGATGGGATCCGGTGCATTAGTGCTGGTATGATCGCACCCGTCAACCTTTGCGCTCGAATTCACTTTGTTCCTCCGTAGAGCTAATGAAAAAAAATGCACAAATGAGCGCATAAACGAAAGAAAAAAATTACCGAGGGCATTTCACCACGAAACTTAAGCCTTTTGCGAGTGAGCACGTGCCCAAAACATTAACCGTAACGATCGGATTCCCGTCCAACCTTTCGCCATTTCCCGAGCAGCAAAAAAATTGAAAAAGGAGGGGTGCAACACGAGGACTTCCCAGGGTTTGCGCTCGAATTCACTTTATTTCCCTATCGTGTTTTGCTTCCGGATGCCCTCTTCTCCGTAGAGCTAATAAAAAAAAAATGCACAAATGAGCGCAGAAACGAAAGAAAAAAAGTATCGAGTGCATTTCACCACGAACCTTAAGCCTTTTGCGAGTGAGCACGAGCCCAAAACATTAACCGTAACGATCGGATTCCCGTCCAACCTTTCGCCATTTCCCGAGCAGCAAAAAAAATTGAAAAAGGAGGGGTGCAACACGAGGACTTCCCAGGAGGTCACCCATCCTAGTACTACTCTCGCCCAAGCACGCTTAACTTCGGAGTTCTGATGGGATCCGGTGCATTAGTGCTGGTATGATCGCACCCGTCAACTTTGCGCTCGAATTCACTTTGTTCCTCCGTAGAGCTAATGAAAAAAAAGAATGAACAAATGAGCGCAGAAACGAAAGAAAAAAAGTATCGAGTGCATTTCACCACGAACCTTAAGCCTTTTGCGAGTGAGCACGTGCCCAAAACATTAACCGTAACGATCGGATTCCCGTCCAACCTTTCGCCATTTCCCGAGCAGCAAAAAAAATTGAAAAGGAGGGGTGCAACACGAGGACTTCCCAGGAGGTCACCCATCCTAGTACTACTCTCGCCCAAGCACGCTTAACTTCGGAGTTCTGATGGGATCCGGTGCATTAGTGCTGGTATGATCGCACCCGTCAACCTTTGCGCTCGAATTCACTTTGTTCCTCCGTAGAGCTAATGAAAAAAAAAAGAATGACAAATGAGCGCAGAAACGAAAGAAAAAAAGTATCGAGTGCATTTCACCACGAAACTTAAGCCTTTTGCGAGTGAGCACGTGCCCAAAACATTAACCGTAACGATCGGATTCCCGTCCAACCTCTCGCCATTTCCCGAGCAGCAAAAAAATTGAAAAAGGAGGGGTGCAACACGAGGACTTCCCAGGAGGTCACCCATCCTAGTACTACTCTCGCCCAAGCACGCTTAACTTCGGAGTTCTGATGGGATCCGGTGCATTAGTGCTGGTATGATCGTACCCGTCAACCTTTGCGCTCGAATTCACTTTGTTCCCTATCGTGTTTGCTTCTGGATGCCCTTTTCTCCGTAGAGCTAATGAAAGAAAAATGCACAAATGAGCGCAGAAACGAAAGAAAAAAATTATCGAGGGCATTTCACCACGAAACTTAAGCCTTTTGCGAGTGAGCACGTGCCCAAAACATTAACCGTAACGATCGGATTCCCGTCCAACCTCTCGCCATTTCCCGAGCAGCAAAAAAAATTGAAAAAGGAGGGGTGCAACACGAGGACTTCCCAGGAGGTCACCCATCCTAGTACTACTCTCGCCCAAGCACGCTTAACTTCGGAGTTCTGATGGGATCCGGTGCATTAGTGCCGGTATGATCGCACCCGTCAACCTTTGCGCTCGAATTCACTTTGTTCCTCCGCAGAGCTAATGAAAAAAAAAAGAATGCACAAATGAGCGCAGAAACGAAAGAAAAAAATATCGAGTGCATTTCACCACGAAACTTAAGCCTTTTGCGAGTGAGCACGTGCCCAAAACATTAACCGTAACGATCGGATTCCCGTCCAACCTCTCGCCATTTCCCGAGCAGCAAAAAAAATTGAAAAAGGAGGGGTGCAACACGAGGACTTCCCAGGAGGTCACCCATCCTAGTACTACTCTCGCCCAAGCACGCTTAACTTCGGAGTTCTGATGGGATCCGGTGCATTAGTGCTGGTATGATCGCACCCGTCAACCTTTGCGCTCGAATTCACTTTGTTCCTCCGTAGAGCTAATGAAAAAAAAATGCAAAAATGAGCGCAGAAACGAAAGAAAAAAAGTATCGAGTGCATTTCACCACGAAACTTAAGCCTTTTGCGAGTGAGCACGTGCCCAAAACATTAACCGTAACGATCGGATTCCCGTCCAACCTCTCGCCATTTCCCGAGCAGCAAAAAAATTTAAAAAGGAGAGGTGCAACACGAGGACTACCCAGGAGGTCACCCATCCTAGTACTACTCTCGCCCAAGCACGCTTAACTTCGGAGTTCTGATGGGATCCGGTGCATTAGTGTTGGTATGATCGCACCCGTCAACCTTTGCGCTCGAATTCACTTTGTTCCTCCGTAGAGCTAATGAAAAAAAAAGAATGTACAAATGAGCGCAGAAACGAAAGAAAAAAATTATCGAGTGGCATTTCACCACGAAACTTAAGCCTTTTGCGAGTGAGCACGTGCCCAAAACATTAACCGTAACGATCGGATTCCCGTCCAACCTCTCGCCATTTCCCGAGCAGCAAAAAAAATTGAAAAAGGAGGGTGCAACACGAGGACTTCCCAGGAGGTCACCCATCCTAGTACTACTCTCGCCCAAGCACGCTTAACTTCGGAGTTCTGATGGGATTCGGTGCATTAGTGCTGGTATGATCGCACCCGTCAACCTTTGCGCTCGAATTCACTTTGTTCCTCCGTAGAGCTAATGAAAAAAAATGCACAGATGAGCGCATAAACGAAAGAAAAAAAATTATCGAGGGCATTTCACCACGAACCTTAAGCCTTTTGCGAGTGAGCACGTGCCCAAAACATTAACCGTAACGATCGGATTCCCGTCCAACCTTTCGCCATTTCCCGAGCAGCAAAAAAAATTGAAAAAGGAGGGGTGCAACACGAGGACTTCCCAGGGTTTGCGCTCGAATTCACTTTATTCCCTATCGTGTTTGCTTCCGGATGCCCTCTTCTCCGTAGAGCTAATAAAAAAAAATGCACAAATGAGCGCAGAAACGAAAGAAAAAAAGTATCGAGTGCATTTCACCACGAACCTTAAGCCTTTTGCGAGTGAGCACGAGCCCAAAACATTAACCGTAACGATCGGATTCCCGTCCAACCTTTCGCCATTTCCCGAGCAGCAAAAAAAATTGAAAAAGGAGGGGTGCAACACGAGGACTTCCCAGGAGGTCACCCATCCTAGTACTACTCTCGCCCAAGCACGCTTAACTTCGGAGTTCTGATGGGATCCGGTGCATTAGTGCTGGTATGATCGCACCCGTCGACTTTGCGCTCGAATTCACTTTGTTCCTCCGTAGAGCTAATGAAAAAAAAAAGAATGAACAAATGAGCGCAGAAACGAAAGAAAAAAAGTATCGAGTGCATTTCACCACGAAACTTAAGCCTTTTGCGAGTGAGCACGTGCCCAAAACATTAACCGTAACGATCGGATTCCCGTCCAACCTTTCGCCATTTCCCGAGCAGCAAAAAAAATTGAAAAAGGAGGGGTGCAACACGAGGACTTCCCAGGAGGTCACCCATCCTAGTACTACTCTCGCCCAAGCACGCTTAACTTCGGAGTTCTGATGGGATCCGGTGCATTAGTGCTGGTATGATCGCACCCGTCAACTTTTGCGCTCGAATTCACTTTGTTCCTCCGTAGAGCTAATGAAAAAAAAAAGAATGAACAAATGAGCGCAGAAACGAAAGAAAAAAAGTATCGAGTGCATTTCACCACGAAACTTAAGCCTTTTGCGAGTGAGCACGTGCCCAAAACATTAACCGTAACGATCGGATTCCCGTCCAGCCTCTCGCCATTTCCCGAGCAGCAAAAAAAATTGAAAAAGGAGGGGTGCAACACGAGGACTTCCCTGGAGGTCACCCATCCTAGTACTACTCTCGCCCATGCACGCTTAACTTCGGAGTTCTGATGGGATCCGGTGCATTAGTGCTGGTATGATAGTACCCGTCAACCTTTGCGCTCGAATTCACTTTGTTCCCTATCGTGTTTGCTTCTGGATGCCCTTTTCTCCGTAGAGCTAATGAAAAAAAAATGCACAAATGAGCGCATAAACGAAAGAAAAAAATTATCGAGGGCATTTCACCACGAAACTTAAGCCTTTTGCGAGTGAGCACGTGCCCAAAACATTAACCGTAACGATCGGATTCCCGTCCAACCTCTCGCCATTTCCCGAGCAGCAAAAAAAATTGAAAAAGGAGGGGTGCAACACGAGGACTACCCAGGAGGTCACCCATCCTAGTACTACTCTCGCCCAAGCACGCTTAACTTCGGAGTTCTGTTGGGATCCGGTGCATTAGTGTTGGTATGATCGCACCCGTCAACCTTTGCGCTCGAATTCACTTTATTCCTCCGCAGAGCTAATGAAAAAAAAAAGAATGTACAAATGAGCGCAGAAACGAAAGAAAAAAAGTATCGAGTGCATTTCACCACGAACCTTAAGCCTTTTGCGAGTGAGCACGTGCCCAAAACATTAACCGTAACGATCGGATTCCCGTCCAACCTCTCGCCATTTCCCGAGCAGCAAAAAAAATTGAAAAAGGAGGGGTGCAACACGAGGACTTCCCTGGAGGTCACCCATCCTAGTACTACTCTCGCCCATGCACGCTTAACTTCGGAGTTCTGATGGGATCCGGTGCATTAGTGCTGGTATGATCGCACCCGTCAACCTTTGCGCTCGAATTCACTTTGTTCCTCCGTAGAGCTAATGAAAAAAAATGCACAGATGAGCGCATAAACGAAAGAAAAAAATTATCGAGGGCATTTCACCACGAACCTTAAGCCTTTTGCGAGTGAGCACGTGCCCAAAACATTAACCGTAACGATCGGATTCCCGTCCAACCTTTCGCCATTTCCCGAGCAGCAAAAAAAATTGAAAAAGGAGGGGTGCAACACGAGGACTTCCCAGGGTTTGCGCTCGAATTCACTTTATTCCCTATCGTGTTTGCTTCCGGATGCCCTCTTCTCCGTAGAGCTAATAAAAAAAAAATGCACAAATGAGCGCAGAAACGAAAGAAAAAAAGTATCGAGTGCATTTCACCACGAACCTTAAGCCTTTTGCGAGTGAGCACGAGCCCAAAACATTAACCGTAACGATCGGATTCCCGTCCAACCTTTCGCCATTTCCCGAGCAGCAAAAAAAATTGAAAAAGGAGGGGTGCAACACGAGGACTTCCCAGGAGGTCACCCATCCTAGTACTACTCTCTCGCCCAAGCACGCTTAACTTCGGAGTTCTGATGGGATCCGGTGCATTAGTGCTGGTATGATCGCACCCGTCAACTTTTGCGCTCGAATTCACTTTGTTCCTCCGTAGAGCTAATGAAAAAAAAAGAATGAACAAATGAGCGCAGAAACGAAAGAAAAAAAGTATCGTGTGCATTTCACCACGAACCTTAAGCCTTTTGCGAGTGAGCACGAGCCCAAAACATTAACCGTAACGATCGGATTCCCGTCCAACCTTTCGCCATTTCCCGAGCAGCAAAAAAAATTGAAAAAGGAGGGGTGCAACACGAGGACTTCCCAGGAGGTCACCCATCCTAGTACTACTCTCGCCCAAGCACGCTTAACTTCGGAGTTCTGATGGGATCCGGTGCATTAGTGCTGGTATGATCGCACCCGTCAACTTTTGCGCTCGAATTCACTTTGTTCCTCCGTAGAGCTAATGAAAAAAAAAGAATGAACAAATGAGCGCAGAAACGAAAGAAAAAAAGTATCGAGTGCATTTCACCACGAAACTTAAGCCTTTTGCGAGTGAGCACGTGCCCAAAACATTAACCGTAACGATCGGATTCCCGTCCAGCCTCTCGCCATTTCCCGAGCAGCAAAAAAATTGAAAAAGGAGGGGTGCAACACGAGGACTTCCCTGGAGGTCACCCATCCTAGTACTACTCTCGCCCATGCACGCTTAACTTCGGAGTTCTGATGGGATCCGGTGCATTAGTGCTGGTATGATAGTACCCGTCAACCTTTGCGCTCGAATTCACTTTGTTCCCTATCGTGTTTGCTTCTGGATGCCCTTTTCTCCGTAGAGCTAATGAAAAAAAAATGCACAAATGAGCGCATAAACGAAAGAAAAAAATTATCGAGGCATTTCACCACGAAACTTAAGCCTTTTGCGAGTGAGCACGTGCCCAAAACATTAACCGTAACGATCGGATTCCCGTCCAACCTCTCGCCATTTCCCGAGCAGCAAAAAAAATTGAAAAAGGAGGGGTGCAACACGAGGACTACCCAGGAGGTCACCCATCCTAGTACTACTCTCGCCCAAGCACGCTTAACTTCGGAGTTCTGTTGGGATCCGGTGCATTAGTGTTGGTATGATCGCACCCGTCAACCTTTGCGCTCGAATTCACTTTATTCCTCCGCAGAGCTAATGAAAAAAAAAAGAATGTACAAATGAGCGCAGAAACGAAAGAAAAAAATTATCGAGGGCATTTCACCACGAAACTTAAGCCTTTTGCGAGTGAGCACGTGCCCAAAACATTAACCGTAACGATCGGATTCCCGTCCAACCTCTCGCCATTTCCCGAGCAGCAAAAAAAATTGAAAAAGGAGGGGTGAAACACGAGGACTTCCCAGGAGGTCACCCATCCTAGTACTACTCTCGCCCAAGCACGCTTAACTTCGGAGTTCTGATGGGATTCGGTGCATTAGTGCTGGTATGATCGCACCCGTCAACCTTTGCGCTCGAATTCACTTTGTTCCTCCGTAGAGCTAATGAAAAAAAATGCACAGATGAGCGCATAAACGAAAGAAAAAAATTATCGAGGGCATTTCACCACGAACCTTAAGCCTTTTGCGAGTGAGCACGTGCCCAAAACATTAACCGTAACGATCGGATTCCCGTCCAACCTTTCGCCATTTCCCGAGCAGCAAAAAAAATTGAAAAAGGAGGGGTGCAACACGAGGACTTCCCAGGGTTTGCGCTCGAATTCACTTTATTCCCTATCGTGTTTGCTTCCGGATGCCCTCTTCTCCGTAGAGCTAATAAAAAAAATGCACAAATGAGCGCAGAAACGAAAGAAAAAAAGTATCGAGTGCATTTCACCACGAACCTTAAGCCTTTTGCGAGTGAGCACGAGCCCAAAACATTAACCGTAACGATCGGATTCCCGTCCAACCTTTCGCCATTTCCCGAGCAGCAAAAAAAATTGAAAAAGGAGGGGTGCAACACGAGGACTTCCCAGGAGGTCACCCATCCTAGTACTACTCTCGCCCAAGCACGCTTAACTTCGGAGTTCTGATGGGATCCGGTGCATTAGTGCTGGTATGATCGCACCCGTCAACTTTTGCGCTCGAATTCACTTTGTTCCTCCGTAGAGCTAATGAAAAAAAAAGAATGAACAAATGAGCGCAGAAACGAAAGAAAAAAAGTATCGTGTGCATTTCACCACGAACCTTAAGCCTTTTGCGAGTGAGCACGAGCCCAAAACATTAACCGTAACGATCGGATTCCCGTCCAACCTTTCGCCATTTCCCGAGCAGCAAAAAAAATTGAAAAAGGAGGGTGCAACACGAGGACTTCCCAGGAGGTCACCCATCCTAGTACTACTCTCGCCCAAGCACGCTTAACTTCGGAGTTCTGATGGGATCCGGTGCATTAGTGCTGGTATGATCGCACCCGTCAACTTTTGCGCTCGAATTCACTTTGTTCCTCCGTAGAGCTAATGAAAAAAAAAGAATGAACAAATGAGCGCAGAAACGAAGAAAAAAAAAGTATCGAGTGCATTTCACCACGAAACTTAAGCCTTTTGCGAGTGAGCACGTGCCCAAAACATTAACCGTAACGATCGGATTCCCGTCCAGCCTCTCGCCATTTCCCGAGCAGCAAAAAAAATGAAAAAGGAGGGGTGCAACACGAGGACTTCCCTGGAGGTCACCCATCCTAGTACTACTCTCTCGCCCATGCACGCTTAACTTCGGAGTTCTGATGGGATCCGGTGCATTAGTGCTGGTATGATAGTACCCGTCACCTTTGCGCTCGAATTCACTTTGTTCCCTATCGTGTTTGCTTCTGGATGCCCTTTTCTCCGTAGAGCTAATGAAAAAAAAATGCACAAATGAGCGCATAAACGAAAGAAAAAATTATCGAGGGCATTTCACCACGAAACTTAAGCCTTTTGCGAGTGAGCACGTGCCCAAAACATTAACCGTAACGATCGGATTCCCGTCCAACCTCTCGCCATTTCCCGAGCAGCAAAAAAAATTGAAAAAGGAGGGGTGCAACACGAGCACTACCCAGGAGGTCACCCATCCTAGTACTACTCTCGCCCAAGCACGCTTAACTTCGGAGTTCTGTTGGGATCCGGTGCATTAGTGTTGGTATGATCGCACCCGTCAACCTTTGCGCTCGAATTCACTTTATTCTCCGCAGAGCTAATGAAAAAAAAAAAGAATGTACAAATGAGCGCAAAACGAAAGAAAAAAATTATCGAGGGCATTTCACCACGAAACTTAAGCCTTTTGCGAGTGAGCACGTGCCCAAAACATTAACCGTAACGATCGGATTCCCGTCCAACCTCTCGCCATTTTCCCGAGCAAAAAAAAATTGAAAAAGGAGGGGTGCAACACGAGGACTTCCCAGGAGGTCACCCATCCTAGTACTACTCTCGCCCCAAGCACGCTTACTTTGGAGTTCTGATGGGATTCGGTGCATTAGTGCTGGTATGATCGCACCCGTCAACCTTTGCGCTCGAATTCACTTTGTTCCTCCGTAGAGCTAATGAAAAAAAAATGCACAAATGAGCGCATAAACGAAAGAAAAAAATTATCGAGGGCATTTCACCACGAACCTTAAGCCCTTTGCGAGTGAGCACGTGCCCAAACCATTAACCGTAACGATCGGATTCCCGTCCAACCTTTCGCCATTTCCCGAGCAGCAAAAAAAATTGAAAAAGGAGGGGTGCAACACGAGGACTTCCCAGGGTTTTCGCTCGAATTCATTTATCCCTATCGGGTTTGCTTCCGGATGCCCTCTTCTCCGTAGAGCTAATAAAAAAAAAAAATGCACAAATGAGCGCAGAAACGAAAGAAAAAAGTATCGAGTGCATTTCACCACGAACCTTAAGCCTTTTGCGAGTGAGCACGAGCCCAAAACATTAACCGTAACGATCGGATTCCCGTCCAACCTTTCGCCATTTCCCGAGCAGCAAAAAAAATTGAAAAGGAGGGGTGCAACACGAGGACTTCCCAGGAGGTCACCCATCCTAGTACTACTCTCGCCCAAGCACGCTTAACTTCGGAGTTCTGATGGGATCCGGTGCATTAGTGCTGGTATGATCGCACCAGTCAACCTTTGCGCTCGAATTCACTTTGTTCCTCCGTAGAGCTAATGAAAAAAAAAATGTACAAATGAGCGCAGAAACGAAAGAAAAAAAGTATCGAGTGCATTTCACCACGAACCTTAAGCCTTTTGCGAGTGCGCACGAGCCCAAAACATTAACCGTAACGATCGGATTCCCGTCCAACCTTTCGCCATTTCCCGAGCAGCAAAAAAAATTGAAAAAGGAGGGGTGCAACACGAGGACTTCCCAGGAGGTCACCCATCCTAGTACTACTCTCGCCCAAGCACGCTTAACTTCGGAGTTCTGATGGGATCCGGTGCATTAGTGCTGGTATGATCGTACCCGTCAACCTTTGCGCTCGAATTCACTTTGTTCCCTATCGTGTTTGCTTCGATGCCCTTCTCGTAGAGCTAATAAAAAAAAATGCACAAATGAGCGCAGAAACGAAAGAAAAAAAGTATCGAGTGCATTTCACCACGAAACTTAAGCCTTTTGCGAGTGAGCACGTGCCCAAAACATTAACCGTAACGATCGGATTCCCGTCCAACCTCTCGCCATTTCCCGAGCAGCAAAAAAATTGAAAAAGGAGGGGTGCAACACGAGGACTTCCCAGGAGGTCACCCATCCTAGTACTACTCTCGCCCAAGCACGCTTAACTTCGGAGTTCTGATGGGATCCGGTGCATTAGTGCTGGTATGATCGCACCCGTCAACCTTTGCGCTCGAATTCACTTTGTTCCTCCGTAGAGCTAATGAAAAAAAGAATGCACAAATGAGCGCAGAAACGAAAGAAAAAATTATCGAGTGCATTTCACCACGAAACTTAAGCCTTTTGCGAGTGAGCACGTGCCCAAAACATTAACCGTAACGATCGGATTCCCGTCCAACCTCTCGCCATTTCCCGAGCAGCAAAAAAAATTGAAAAAGGAGGGGTGCAACACGAGGACTTCCCAGGAGGTCACCCATCCTAGTACTACTCTCGCCCAAGCACGCTTAACTTCGGAGTTCTGATGGGATCCGGTGCATTAGTGCTGGTATGATCGCACCCGTCAACCTTTGCGCTCGAATTCACTTTGTTCCTCCGTAGAGCTAATGAAAAAAAATGCACAAATGAGCGCATAAACGAAAGAAAAAAATTACCGAGGGCATTTCACCACGAAACTTAAGCCTTTTGCGAGTGAGCACGTGCCCAAAACATTAACCGTAACGATCGGATTCCCGTCCAACCTTTCGCCATTTCCCGAGCAGCAAAAAAATTGAAAAAGGAGGGGTGCAACACGAGGACTTCCCAGGGTTTGCGCTCGAATTCCCACTTATTCCCTATCGTGTTTTGCTTCCTGATGCCCTCTTCTCCGTAGAGCTAATAAAAAAAAATGCACAAATGAGCGCAGAAACGAAAGAAAAAAAGTATCGAGTGCATTTCACCACGAACCTTAAGCCTTTTGCGAGTGAGCACGTGCCCAAAACATTAACCGTAACGATCGGATTCCCGTCCAACCTTTCGCCATTTCCCGAGCAGCAAAAAAAATTGAAAAAGGAGGGGTGCAACACGAGGACTTCCCAGGAGGTCACCCATCCTAGTACTACTCTCGCCCAAGCACGCTTAACTTCGGAGTTCTGATGGGATCCGGTGCATTAGTGCTGGTATGATCGCACCCGTCAACCTTTGCGCTCGAATTCACTTTGTTCCTCCGTAGAGCTAATGAAAAAAAAAGAATGCACAAATGAGCGCAGAAACGAAAGAAAAAAGTATCGAGTGCATTTCACCACGAACCTTAAGCCTTTTGCGAGTGAGCACGTGCCCAAAACATTAACCGTAACGATCGGATTCCCGTCCAACCTTCGCCATTTCCCGAGCAGCAAAAAAAATTGAAAAAGGAGGGGTGCAACACGAGGACTTCCCAGGAGGTCACCCATCCTAGTACTACTCTCGCCCAAGCACGCTTATCTTCGGAGTTCTGATGGTATCCGGTGCATTAGTGCTGGTGTGATCGCACCCGTCAACCTTTGTGCTCGAATTTACCTTGTTCCTCCGCAGAGCTAATGAAAAAAAAAGAATGAACAAATGAGCGCAGAAACGAAAGAAAAAAAGTATCGAGTGCATTTCACCACGAACCTTAAGCCTTTTGCGAGTGCGCACGAGCCCAAAACATTAACCGTAACGATCGGATTCCCGTCCAACCTCTCGCCATTTCCCGAGCAGCAAAAAAAATTGAAAAAGGAGGGGTGCAACACGAGGACTTCCCAGGAGGTCACCCATCCTAGTACTACTCTCGCCCAAGCACGCTTAACTTCGGAGTTCTGATGGGATCCGGTGCATTAGTGTTGGTATGATCGCACCCGTCAACCTTTGCGCTCGAATTCCCTTTGTTCCTCCGTAGAGCTAATGAAAAAAAAAAGAATGTACAAATGAGCGCAGAAACGAAAGAAAAAAGTATCGAGTGCATTTCACCACGAACCTTAAGCCTTTTGCGAGTGAGCACGTGCCCAAAACATTAACCGTAACGATCGGATTCCCGTCCAACCTCTTGCCATTTCCCGAGCAGCAAAAAAATTGAAAAGGAGGGGTGCAACACGAGGACTTCCCAGGAGGTCACCCATCCTAGTACTACTCTCCCCAAGCACGCTTAACTTCGGAGTTCTGATGGGATCCGGTGCATTAGTGCTGGTATGATCGTACCCGTCAACCTTTGCGCTCGAATTCACTTTGTTCCCTATCGTGTTGCTTCTGGATGCCCTTTTCTCCGTAGAGCTAATGAAAAAAATGCACAAATGAGCGCAGAAACGAAAGAAAAAAATTATCGATGGCATTTCACCACGAAACTTAAGCCTTTTGCGAGTGAGCACGTGCCCAAAACATTAACCGTAACGATCGGATTCCCGTCCAACCTCTCGCCATTTCCCGAGCAGCAAAAAAAATTGAAAAAGGAGGGGTGCAACACGAGGACTTCCCAGGAGGTCACCCATCCTAGTACTACTCTCGCCCAAGCACGCTTAACTTCGGAGTTCTGATGGGATTCGGTGCATTAGTGCTGGTATGATCGCACCCGTCAACCTTTGCGCTCGAATTCACTTTGTTCCCTATCGTGTTTGCTTCCGGATGCCCTAATCTCCGAGAAATGAAAAAAATGCACAAATGAGCGCAGAAACGAAAGAAAAAAAGTATCGAGTGCATTTCACCACGAACCTTAAGCCTTTTGCGAGTGAGCACGTGCCCAAAACATTAACCGTAACGATCGGATTCCGTCCACCTCTCGCCATTTCCCGAGCAGCAAAAAAATTGAAAAAGGAGGGGTGCAACACGAGGACTTCCCTGGAGGTCACCCATCCTAGTACTACTCTCGCCCAAGCACGCTTAACTTCGGAGTTCTGATGGGATCCGGTGCATTAGTGCTGGTATGATCGCACCCGTCAACCTTTGCGCTCGAATTCACTTTGTTCCTCCGCAGAGCTAATGAAAAAAAAAGAATGTACAAATGAGCGCAGAAACGAAAGAAAAAATATCGAGTGCATTTCACCACGAAACTTAAGCCTTTTGCGAGTGAGCACGTGCCCAAAACATTAACCGTAACGATCGGATTCCCGTCCAACCTCTCGCCATTTCCCGAGCAGCAAAAAATTGAAAAGGAGGGTGCAACACGAGGACTTCCCAGGAGGTCACCCATCCTAGTACTACTCTCGCAAGCACGCTTAACTTCGGAGTTCTGATGGGATCCGGTGCATTAGTGCTGGTATGATCGTACCCGTCAACCTTTGCGCTCGAATTCACTGTTCCCTATCGTGTTTGCTTCTGGATGCCCTTTTCTCCGTAGAGCTAATGAAAAAAAAAATGCACAAATGAGCGCATAAACGAAAGAAAAAAATTATCGAGGGCATTTCACCACGAAACTTAAGCCTTTTGCGAGTGAGCACGTGCCCAAAACATTAACCGTAACGATCGGATTCCCGTCCAACCTCTCGCCATTTCCCGAGAAGCAAAAAAAATTGAAAAAGGATGGGTGCAACACGAGGACTTCCCAGTAGGTCACCCATCCTAGTACTACTCTCGCCCAAGCACGCTTAACTACGGAGTTCTGATGGGATCCGGTGCATTAGTGCTGGTATGATCGTACCCGTCAACCTTTGCGCTCGAATTCACTTTATTCCCTATCGTGTTTGCTTCCGGATGCCCTCTTCTCCGTAGAGCTAATGAAAAAAAAATGCACAAATGAGCGCAGAAACGAGTGCATTTCACCACGAACCTTAAGCCTTTTGCGAGTGAGCACGTGCCCAAAACATTAACCGTAACGATCGGATTCCCGTCCAACCTTTCGCCATTTCCCGAGCAGCAAAAAAAATTGAAAAAGGAGGGGCGCGACACGAGGACTTCCCAGGAGGTCACCCATCCTAGTACTACTCTCGCCCAAGCACGCTTAACTTCGGAGTTCTGATGGGATCCGGTGCATTAGTGCTGATATGATCGCACTGGTCAACCTTTGCGCTCGAATTCACATTGTTCCTCCGTAGAGCTAATGAAAAAAAAATGCACAAATGAGCGCAGAAACGAAAGAAAAAAAGTATCGAGTGCATTTCACCACGAACCTTAAGCCTTTTGCGAGTGAGCACGAGCCCAAAACATTAACCGTAACGATCGGATTCCCGTCCAACCTTTCGCCATTTCCCGAGCAGCAAAAAAAATTGAAAAAGGAGGGGTGCAACACGAGGACTTCCCAGGAGGTCACCCATCCTAGTACTACTCTCGCCCAAGCACGCTTAACTTCGGAGTTCTGATGGGATCCGGTGCATTAGTGCTGGTATGATCGCACCAGTCAACCTTTGCGCTCGAATTCACTTTGTTCCTCCGTAGAGCTAATGAAAAAAAAAAGTACAAATGAGCGCAGAAACGAAAGAAAAGAAGTATCGAGTGCATTTCACCACGAACCTTAAGCCTTTTGCGAGTGCGCACGAGCCCAAAACATTAACCGTAACGATCGGATTCCCGTCCAACCTTTCGCCATTTCCCGAGCAGCAAAAAAAATTGAAAAAGGAGGGGTGCAACACGAGGACTTCCCAGGAGATCACCCATCCTAGTACTACTCTCGCCCAAGCACGCTTAACTTCGGAGTTCTGATGGGATCCGGTGCATTAGTGCTGGTATGATCGCACCCGTCAACCTTTGCGCTCGAATTCACTTTGTTCCTCCGTAGAGCTAATGAAAAAAAAAAGAACAAATGAGCGCAGAAACGAAAGAAAAAAGTATCGAGTGCATTTCACACACGACCTTAAGCCTTTTGCGAGTGAGCACGAGCCCAAAACATTAACCGTAACGATCGGATTCCCGTCCAACCTCTCGCCATTTCCCGAGCAGCAAAAAAATTGAAAAAGGAGGGGTGCAACACGAGGACTTCCCAGGAGGTCACCCATCCTAGTACTACTCTCGCCCAAGCACGCTTAACTTCGGAGTTCTGATGGGATCCGGTGCATTAGTGCTGGTATGATCGCACCCGTCAACCTTTGCGCTCGAATTCACCTTGTTCCTCCGCAGAGCTAATGAAAAAAAAAAGAATGTACAAATGAGCGCAGAAACGAAAGAAAAAAAGTATCGAGTGCATTTCACCACGAAACTTAAGCCTTTTGCGAGTGAGCACGTGCCCAAAACATTAACCGTAACGATTGGATTCTCGTCCAACCTCTCGCCATTTCCCGAGCAGCAAAAAAAATTGAAAAAGGAGGGGTGCAACACGAGGACTTCCCAGTAGGTCACCCATCGTAGTACTACTCTCGCCCAAGCACGCTTAACTTCGGAGTTCTAATGGGATCCGGTGCATTAGTGCTGGTATGATAGTACCCGTCAACCTTTGCGCTCGAATTCACTTTGTTCCCTATCGTGTTTGCTTCTGGATGCCCTTTTCTCCGTAGAGCTAATGAAAAAAAAAATGCACAAATGAGCGCATAAACGAAAGAAAAAAATTATCGAGGGCATTTCACCACGAAACTTAAGCCTTTTGCGAGTGAGCACGTGCCCAAAACATTAACCGTAACGATCGGATTCCCGTCCAACCTCTCGCCATTTCCCGAGAAGCAAAAAAAATTGAAAAAGGAGGGGTGCAACACGAGGACTTCCCAGTAGGTCACCCATCCTAGTACTACTCTCGCCCAAGCACGCTTAACTTCGGAGTTCTGATGGGATCCGGTGCATTAGTGCTGGTATGATCGTACCCGTCAACCTTTGCGCTCGAATTCACTTTATTCCCTATCGTGTTTGCTTCCGGATGCCCTCTTCTCCGTAGAGCTAATGAAAAAAAATGCACAAATGAGCGCAGAAACGAAAGAAAAAAAGTATCGAGTGCATTTCACCACGAACCTTAAGCCTTTTGCGAGTGAGCACGTGCCCAAAACATTAACCGTAACGATCGGATTCCCGTCCAACCTTTCGCCATTTCCCGAGCAGCGAAAAAAATTGAAAAGGAGGGGCGCGACACGAGGACTTCCCAGGAGGTCACCCATCCTAGTACTACTCTCGCCCAAGCACGCTTAACTTCGGAGTTCTGATGGGATCCGGTGCATTAGTGCTGATATGATCGCACTGGTCAACCTTTGCGCTCGAATTCACTTGTTCCTCCGTAGAGCTAATGAAAAAAAAAAATGCACAAATGAGCGCAGAAACGAAAGAAAAAAATATCGAGTGCATTTCACGAACCTTAAGCCTTTTGCGAGTGAGCACGTGCCCAAAACATTAACCGTAACGATCGGATTCCCGTCCAACCTTTCGCCATTTCCCGAGCAGCAAAAAAATTGAAAAAGGAGGGGTGCAACACGAGGACTTCCCAGGAGGTCACCCATCCTAGTACTACTCTCGCCCAAGCACGCTTAACTTCGGAGTTCTGATGGGATCCGGTGCATTAGTGCTGGTATGATCGCACCCGTCAACCTTTGCGCTCGAATTCACATTGTTCCTCCGTAGAGCTAATGAAAAAAAAATGCACAAATGAGCGCAGAAACGAAAGAAAAAAGTATCGAGTGCATTTCACCACGAACCTTAAGCCTTTTGCGAGTGAGCACGTGCCCAAAACATTAACCGTAACGATCGGATTCCCGTCCAACCTTTCGCCATTTCCCGAGCAGCAAAAAAATTGAAAAAGGAGGGGTGCAACACGAGGACTTCCCAGGAGGTCACCCATCCTAGTACTACTCTCGCCCAAGCACGCTTAACTTCGGAGTTCTGATGGGATCCGGTGCATTAGTGCTGGTATGATCGCACCCGTCAACCTTTGCGCTCGAATTCACTTTGTTCCTCCGTAGCTAATGAAAAAAAAAGAATGTACAAATGAGCGCAGAAACGAAAGAAAAAAGTATCGAGTGCATTTCACCACGAAACTTAAGCCTTTTGCGAGTGAGCACGTGCCCAAAACATTAACCGTAACGATCGGATTCCCGTCCAACCTCTCGCCATTTCCCGAGCAGCAAAAAAATTGAAAAAGGAGGGGTGCAACACGAGGACTTCCCAGGAGGTCACCCATCCTAGTACTACTCTCGCCCAAGCACGCTTAACTTCGGAGTTCTGATGGGATCCGGTGCATTAGTGCTGGTATGATCGCACCCGTCAACCTTTGCGCTCGAATTCACTTTGTTCCTCCGTAGAGCTAATGAAAAAAAAAATGCACAAATGAGCGCAGAAACGAAAGAAAAAAATATCGAGTGCATTTCACCACGAACCTTAAGCCTTTTGCGAGTGAGCACGTGCCCAAAACATTAACCGTAACGATCGGATTCCCGTCCAACCTTCGCCATTTCCCGAGCAGCAAAAAAATTGAAAAGGAGGGGTGCAACACGAGACTTCCCAGGAGGTCACCCATCCTAGTACTACTCTCGCCCAAGCACGCTTAACTTCGGAGTTCTGATGGGATCCGGTGCATTAGTGCTGGTATGATCGCACCCGTCAACCTTTGCGCTCGAATTCACTTTGTTCCCCTCCGTAGAGCTAATGAAAAAAAAAAGAATGACAAATGAGCGCAGAAACGAAAGAAAAAAAGTATCGAGTGCATTTCACCACGAACTTAAGCCTTTTGCGAGTGAGCACGTGCCCAAAACATTAACCGTAACGATCGGATTCCCGTCCAACCTTCGCCATTTCCCGAGCAGCAAAAAAAATTGAAAAAGGAGGGGTGCAACACGAGGACTTCCCAGGTCACCCATCCTAGTACTACTCTCGCCCAAGCACGCTTAACTTCGGAGTTCTGATGGGATCCGGTGCATTAGTGCTGGTATGATCGCACCCGTCAACCTTTGCGCTCGAATTCACTTTGTTCCTCCGTAGAGCTAATGAAAAAAAAATGCACAAATGAGCGCAGAAACGAAAGAAAAAAGTATCGAGTGCATTTCACCACGAACCTTAAGCCTTTTGCGAGTGAGCACGTGCCCAAAACATTAACCGTAACGATCGGATTCCCGTCCAACCTTTCGCCATTTCCCGAGCAGCAAAAAAATTGAAAAAGAGGGGTGCAACACGAGGACTTCCCAGGAGGTCACCCATCCTAGTACTACTCGCCCAAGCACGCTTAACTTCGGAGTTCTGATGGATCCGTGCATTAGTGCGGATATGATCGCACCCGTCAACTTTTGCGCTCGAATTCACTTTGTTCCTCCGTAGAGCTAATGAAAAAAAAAAGAATGCACAAATGAGCGCAGAAACGAAAGAAAAAATTATCGATGGCATTTCACCACGAAACTTAAGCCTTTTGCGAGTGAGCACGTGCCCAAAACATTAACCGTAACGATCGGATTCCCGTCCAACCTCTCGCCATTTCCCGAGCAGCAAAAAAAATTGAAAAAGGAGGGGTGCAACACGAGGACTTCCCAGGAGGTCACCCATCCTAGTACTACTCTCGCCCAAGCACGCTTAACTTCGGAGTTCTGATGGGATCCGGTGCATTAGTGCTGGTATGATCGCACCCGTCAACCTTTGCGCTCGAATTCACTTTGTTCCTCCGTAGAGCTAATGAAAAAAAAAAATGCACAAATGAGCGCAGAAACGAAAGAAAAAAGTATCGAGTGCATTTCACCACGAAACTTAAGCCTTTTGCGAGTGAGCACGTGCCCAAACATTAACCGTAACGATCGGATTCCCGTCCAACCTCTCGCCATTTCCCGAGCAGCAAAAAAAATTGAAAAAGGAGGGTGCAACACGAGGACTTCCCAGAGGTCACCCATCCTAGTACTACTCTCGCCCAAGCACGCTTAACTTCGGAGTTCTGATGGGATCCGGTGCATTAGTGCTGG